>NC_136399.1:24074379-24269379 GCF_965140285.1 Lepidochelys kempii
CGTCCTGCCTAGTTTCCAGAGGACGTCTGTGGCAATCAAACTGTCTCCGCAGAACATTTCACTTTCTACTCAGCTAATCCCAATGGGGAAAAAAATGTTTCCTCAGAATTTTTTCCCACTGGCTTTAATGCCAAAGCCAAATAACCCCGATCTTACTGCCACGCACCCACCACCATGACAGGCCTCGCGCCAAATCGGAGCCCCATTGCACCGGGCGCTGCATAGACCCCTGACCAAGATCAGGGCCTCCGGGTGTTGAGTGATGCACAGGCCCAAAGGGAGAGCCAATCCTGGCCCAAAGGGCTCAGAGCCTTAATAGATATGCCAGAAAAGGGGGACAGGGGTCCCCCATGATACTGCTGGGGAAACTGAGGCACAAGAGCAAGTAAGTGGTTTTTTTAGAAGTATCACACAGCAAATCTGGGGCAGAAGTGAGAACAAAAAACCATGCTCTAACCACTAGACCCCACTCCCCTCTCACAGCTGGGACTAGAACCCAGGAGTCCTGACTCCCAGGTCCTCTGCTCTACCCACTAGACCTCACTCCCCTCCCACAGCTGGGGCTCGATCTAGGTGTCCACAGTCTCCCTTCCTCTATGAGGCCCCCTCGCATTCCCAGGGCTGGGCCCAGAGCCCAGGTGTTCTAACCCTCGATCCACTTTAAATGCCACAGCTGCAGTTTTGCGAACACTGGCAAAATTTGATGTTTCCCCCAGCTGCTCAAGTCATGGGGCTGACGAGGGAATCCCAGCTTTCACGGCCACCAAAACGCCCTGGCGGGTGTCGCGAGAGGTGTGACAACGTGCCCCCCACAGGCTCAGCACCCAGAGCGAAAACACCCCACAGGGACTGAGGTTTTAAAAAAAAATCTTATGTTTTTTTAAGATCCTCTCAAGATTGTTTGTGGGGGGAAAAGCTGATATCCCCATTCCCCAGCTGGAGAAACCGCCCTGTGGCCGTGGCACGACAATCGCCGGACCGCCCTCCATCAAGGGACATTTTAAAATCAAGTTCTTGTGCCCAGCCCCCCTCCCGCCTCCCCCCCCCGGCTCTAACCACTAGACCACAGTCCCCTCCCGGAGACCGAGCCAGAACCCAGGAGTCCTGGCTCCCAGCTCCCCCCACTGCTCTAACCACTAGACCCCACTTCCCTCTGCTCCCAGTGCCGGGGATAGAACCCAGGAGTCCTGACCCCGGGCCTGTCCTCCCTCGCCCGTCTCCGCAGCGAAGCAAGCCATCCGTGGTATGATAATCCTCCATTGTGCGCCAGGCAGGCAGGCGAGAAAGGAGCGAAACGCCCCCTCCCCTTCCCCCCCACGCAGAGACAAACCCGGCACACACAATGCTGGCCCCGGGCCCTGCGGACAATGGGGCATTGAGCGCCCAGGCGACAGGAGGCACCGGGCTGCCAGCCACGGAGCGCTGCTATTCTCCCACACATCCGCCCCCCACCGCCCCGCTCCCCGCCACCCCCCCCAAGTCAGGGGAGCTCTACGGCGCAGGGAGACAATCGGCGAGAAAACGAGACGGGTCGGGTAGCCAAGGCAGCGTGTTAGTGATGTGGCCGGGGGTCAGAGCGCCGGGGTTCTGTTCCTGGAGCTGCGGGGGGAGGGGCGGCCTGGGGGTCATGGGGAGGCCTGGGAGCCAGGACGCCTGGGTTCTGGTCCCCTGTCTGGAAGGGTACTGGCACCTAGTGGGGAGGGTACATAGACAGCGAGCCAGGACGTCTGAGTTCTAGCCCTTATGCTGAGCCCTAGGATAGTCCACTAGGATCAACCCCCTTCCCCCCGTTCAGATCTCCCCAGCTGCACCCACCACATGGCAGGCAGAATGAAAGGGTGCTATTGGCCCGCCGTATTATGATAGCACCTAGAGGCCCCAACCCAGACCAGGGCCCCGTCGCGCCAGGCGCTGCCCAGACACACAGTCCCTGCCCTCAGTTGTTCACCCGCTCACTAGCACGGGGAAGGGTTAACTCCTGTTTGACTGAGGGGATCTCTGAGAGTTTGGGGGCAGATTCTCAGTGCTCTGACTCCCACCACTGGTGCAGGGCCTTGGATAACCTGACGCTGAGGCCACAGAACCTCTGCAGCAAAGCCAGGACTCAAACTCAGAGCACCTGCATCCCAGCCCAGTGTCTTAACCACTAGGCCCTCCTGCCTTCCAGACAGGCCCTCCTGAAACAGTCACGTGATCTGATGCCTCATTACACCCCCGAGCCCCACAGTGCCCAGAGGTACCGCCACGGACCGCTCCCGCCTACCACCGCTGCCTTCTCGTACCCAGGCAGCATCCCAGTGGCCCCGGAAACAGGCGTCCCCATGCAGCCATTCTGCCTCTGCCCGCGTCCCCTGAGACCTTCGGCTCCCGGGCTCCAAGTATTTCAGTGGCGATGTTTGCGAGACGACTCCTCCACTGCCCCCAAAGCTTTTCTCTCTCCCCATGCCAGACTATGCAGCCCTCAGGCAACAGCCAGAGACTTTTCGGACCAGCATGATCCTCTAGCCTGACCTCCAGAGGCTCCCACCGCTGCTCCCAGCCCATATCTGGTGGGTGAGCGAGTCAGAATCGCAGTGCAGGAACAGCTGGGTGGCTTCTCTGGGCCACGCAATGCAGGAGGTCAGACTAAATGCTCAGAACGGTCCCTTCTGGCTGTACCTCCCAGGGATCTCAGCATCTCTTTTAGCAAAAGATTCCCAGTTGGGATTTAAAGACCCCAAGCGATGCAAAAACCGTCCCATCCCGCAGGCAGCTCCTCCGGGTTCATGCCCCTCACTGGGCAAAACTGGCCCCGTTGTTCCCAGCCTAAATCCATCTCTTGTTTTGAAGCTGGATCTCGCTCGGCCAAGGGCTGTTGGGTTAAAGAGCCCGTCAGATTCTCTCTCTTGCCTCCACGGTGGGGATAGACAGTCCACAAGCTAGCGCCTCCTGTTGGACAGAACGCTTGGCACAGAGGAGGTGCTGAGGGGGCTTCGATTTGCTAACAGGCCTCTGGGCCCCCAGAGGTCCATTTCCCCAAGGTCCATCAGGTCTGAGTGGGCCCCCCAGCTATCGGTCGCCTCCACTCCATGCTGGCATCTATGGAGCATCATCTATTCTAACACCAGAAGGGGCCATCTACCTTGTCCCACGGGCCCGAGAATTCGCCCTGTGCTGAGCCCAGCCACTTGTGTTTGACTAAGCAGCTGCCAGACAGGAATCCTCCATGGGGGAGTTTGTTCCCATGGCTAATCACGAGCAAGACCAGCAAACGGATGGAAACCCGGCGTTTACCGGCAGAACAGGGCTTTTGCTGGTATAGCTGATGCCAGTCCCCTGAGAGCTTTCACAGCCGTACAATTGTGTCTACACTAAAGCGTGCGCTGGCTCAACTCCATCAGTTACCGGCTTTCCACACGCCTACTCAACAGAGCGACGCCAGCAAAAATGTTAAAAGCACAGACCAACCCACTGGTTTTCACCGTCAGGCATTTCTTTCTCCAGCCCTTAGTGGATTTGTTGCTAGGATGAATAAAGGTCTAGAAAACGTGATCTATGCGGGAAGGTTGAAAAAATTGGGTTTGTCTAGTCTGGAGAGAAGACTGAGAGGGGACATGAGAACAGTTCTCAAGTACACAGAAGGTTGTTACAAGGAGGCAGGAGAAGAATTGTTCCTCTTAACCTCTGCGGATAGGACAGGAAGCAGTGGGTTTAAATTGCAGCAAGCGTGGTTTAGGATGGACATTAGGAAAAACGCCCTAACTGTCGGGTGGTTACGCACCGGAATAAATTGCCCAGGGAGGTTGTGGAATCTCCAACATTGGGGATTTTTAAGAGCAGGTAGACAAGTACCTGTCAGGGACAGTCTAGATCAGTGGTTCTCAGCCAGGGGTCCAGAGCCCCTTGGGGGGCCGCGAGCAGGTTTCAGGGAGTCCACTAAGCCGGACCAGTGTTAGACTTGCTTGGGCCCAGAGCAGAAAGCCGATGTCCAACTGCATGGGGTTGAAGCCTGGGGCCCTGAGCCCTGACATCTGGGGCTGAAGCAGAAGCCGGAACAACTTAGCTTCAGGGGGCCCCCTGTGACGTGGAGCCCTGGGCAATTGCCCTGTTTGCTACCCCTTAACCCCCAGCTTTCTACCCCTTAACACCGGCCCTGGCTTTTATATGCAGAAAACCAGTTACTGTGGCAGAGGTGGGCCATGGAGTTTTTATAGCACGTCGGGCAGGCCTCACAAAGGGAAAGGTTGAGAACCCCTGTTCTAGATAATACTTAGTCCTTCCTTGAGAGCCAGGGACTGGACTAGGTGACCCCTCGAGGTCCCTTCCAGTCCTCAGATCCGATGATTTTTGTCATTCTTCTCTGCACCTCTCTGGTTTTTCCTGCAGCTTTTTTAATATGAGCCCACCAGCACTAGCCAGATGGACCATCTTGGTTGTGGGGTGGAAATACCAAGAAACCCACCACAGTAACACTTCACTTCAAAAAGGGGAACCACACAAAAATGAGGCTAGTTAAGTGGAAATTCAAAGGAACAATCACAAGAGTGAAATGCCTGCAAGCTGCATGGAAACTTTTAAAAAACACCATAATAGAGGCTCAAAGTATATTTATACCCCAAATGTTAAGAAAACAGTAAGAGGACCAAACAAATGCCACCATGGCTAAACAACAGAGTAAAAGAGGCGATTAGAGACAAAAAAAATCGTTTAAAATCGGAAGTCAAGTCCTACTGAGGAAGATAAAAAGCAACATAAACCATGGCAAGTCAAGTGTAAAAGTATAATTACACAGGCCAAAAAAGAATTTGAAGAGCAGCTAGCAAACGACACAAAACCGAACAGCAACGAAATTATGATTTTTTAAGTACGTCAGAAGCAGGAAGCCAAACAACCAGTGGGGCCATTGGACGATCGAGGTGCTAAAGGAGCACTCAAGGAAGACAAGGCCATTGTGGAGAAGCTAAGTGAATTCTTTGCATCAGTCTTCACGGCTAAGGATGCGAGGCAGATTCCCACGCCTGAGCCAGTCTTTTCAGATGACAAATCTGAGGAGCTGTCCCAGATTGAGGTGTCAATAGAGGAGGTTTGGGGACAAACTGATAAACTAAACAGTAATAAGTCACCAGGCCCAGGTGGGATTCACCTGAGCATTCTGGAGGAACTCAAATATGAAATTGCAGAACTACTTGTGGCATGTAACCTATCGCTTCAACCAGCCTCCGGATCATATGACTTGTGGATAGCTAATGTGACACCGACTTTTAAAAAAGATTCCAGAGGTGATCCTGGCAATTACAGGCCAGTAAGCCGAACTTCAGTACCAGGCAAATTGATAAAGAACAGAATTATCAGACACACAGAGAAACACAATACACCAGGGAAGAGTCTACATGACTTTTGCAAAGGGAAATCACACTTCACCAATCTATTACAATGCTTTGAGGCGGTCAATTAGCCTGTGGACAACGGGAATCCAGTGGATATAGTGTACTTGGACTTTCAGAAAACCTTTGACAAGGTCCCTCACCAAAGGCTCTAAAGCAAAATAAGCAGTCATGGGATAAGAGAGAAGGCTCTCTCATGGATCAGTAAGTGGTTAAAAGATCAGAAACAGAAGGGTAGGAATAAATGGTCAGTTTTCAGAATGGAGAACAGTAAAGAGCAGGGTCCCCTAAGGATCTGCCGTGGGACCAGTGCTGTTCAAAGTATTCGTAAATGATCTGGAGAAGGGAGTAAACAGGGACGTGTCCAAGTTTGCAGCTGATAAAAATTATTAAAGTCAGATAAGTCCAAAGCTGACTGCGAAGAGCTACAAAGGGATCTCACAAAACTGGGTGACCAGGCAACAAAATGGCAGATGAAATTCAATGTTGATAAACGCAAAGTAAAGCACCTCGCAAAACATAAGCCCGACGATACATCCAAAATGATGGGGGCTAATTTAGCTGTTACCACTCAAGCGAGATCTGGGAGTCTTTGTGGAGAGTTCTCTGAAAACATCCACTCAATGTGCAGCGGCCGTCAAAAAAGCGAACAGAATGTTAGGAACCATTCAGAAAGGGACAGATAATAAGACAGAAAATATCATAATGCCTCGAAATAAATCCATGGTACGCCCACACCCTGAATACTCGTGCTGTTCTGGCTGTCCCATTTCAACAAAGATATTTCGAACTGGAAAAAATACAGAGAAGGGCAACAAAAATGATTAAAGGGATGGAACAGCTTCTGTGTGAGGAGAGATTGAAAAGACCGGGCCCCTGCTCGTCTTAGAAAAGAGACAACCCGGGGGCTAGGATAGAGGGCTCCACAATGACGAATGGTGTGGAGGAAGTGAATATGGAAGTGTTATTTGCCCCTTCATGTAACACAAGAACCAGGGGTCACCCGATGAAATTAACAGGCAGCAGGTTTACAAGAAAGACAAGGAAGTTCTTCACACAACGCCCAGTCAACCTGCGGAACTCACTGCCAGGGGGTGTGGTGAAGGCCAAACGTAAAATGGAGTTAAAAAAGAATTTGATAAATTCCCAAAGCACAGGTCCACCAATGGTTATTAGCCAAGAGGATCAGGGATGTAGCCCCGAGCTCTGGGTGTCCCTAAACTGGACGACAGGGGACGGATCATGTGCTAATTGCCCTGTTCTGTTCACTCACATCTGCTATGGGCCATTGTCAGAAGACAGGATACACTGGACCATTGGTCTGCCCCAGTGTGGCCTTTCTTATGTTCTTTAACTGGACGCAGTGTCACTCTAACCCATGCTTCATACAGAGGGAAAATCACCCCTACTCACTGCCCCCTGTTTCGACGTGGTTCTTGAGTACAGAACATTACAGAGCCCCCAGCGCACTGTTGGCTCTGGTCGTCTTGCTATCAGCCCCGCCTCAATAATTACTTCCACACCATCCCGACCGTCAGAGGCCCATGGTGCTGTGGTATCCCGAGTCTGGAAGCGCTCGGAAGTCTGGCTCTAAGGACTTCAGGTCCTCACCAAAAAGGGCAGGTGTTTCTGGACCCAGTTAACCCTGCTAAAGCCCTCTGCTTCCATCCAGTCCCCAGGGCTGCCCCCTCAATGGGGTTCACCAGAAAGCCCCAGCTCCCGGAGTCACAGGATTCTTTGGGACCCTCAGCTTCCAACTGAAAACAAAACCCAACGTCAGTTTCTAGCCCTCATGGACAAAGGCCAAAAAATGCAACCTCCCCATGGCTCCGAAGCCAGAAGACAAATAAAGCTCCCACCATGGGTTTTTTTTCAAAATCTCAGGATATTTTTAAGCCGCTCCTGCGCTTTTCAATGGCTTGGGGTTGAAATGTAGAAACACTTCTGCATTTGGAAGTCCAGACGGGGCCTCGGCTGTTTCCCCTGGGACAAAGTTTGCATCTAACAGCCTGACGTGGCATTTGGGGATGTGCAAAAACTCTTCCCTTGATTGGCTTTACACCAGCGGCACTTGACCTGGGAAAACTGAGGATGAGAAAGGGGAACTGACTCTCTCAAAATCCCATAGGCTTGTGGGGAGGCTTTGAGAGCAGAACCCAGGAGTCCTGACTCCCAGCCACATCCTGCTTTAACCCATGAGACCCCCACGCCCTCCTCTAATCACTGGACCATGCTTTTGTTCCAACACAGCATGTCAAGCCGTTTCAGTGACCGATGCAATAGCCCAGCTGTTGTGCCAATTAAAAGAGCTCTCGCCGCTCAAAAAGAGCCAGCTCCAAATCGATTAACCACAGGTGCCGATTAGAACATTCGTTGCAATAGTGTCTCACGCTTCTGCGCATTCAGGACGCGCATCGCCCAGGGGCACAGAGCTAGCATCCTGCATCCTCACAGCCCAGCCGGCGCAGACAAAATGAACCCTGGTGCTGCTGGAATCTGGTTTGCTACGCACAGACTCCCTGAGAATTGTACCGTCTCCAAAGCCTCCTAGACTCCTGCTTTCTCGCCCAGCAGGACCGATCGTTCTGCTCACGCCCCATCAGAGCTCACCAGAGAGTGCGCCATGCCCAAGGGAAACAACAGTTATAGCAGTGCTGTTGTATTGCCCCTTTCAGCCACAGATCTCAAAGCACTTCGCAAAGGCAGTCCTTAGCTGAGATGGGGGCCCAGCATCGTGCCAGGTGCTGCACGGACCCCAACCCAGATCAGGATGCTGGGGGGGGAGGCGGGGGTGCTCCGCACAGAGTCTGACCAAGAGCGGGGCCCCATTGTGCTGGGCACTGCCCAGACCCAGATCAGGGTCCCCTCTTCGGGGCACTGCTCAGGCTCAAAATGGAGAGAGAGCCCCTGCCTGGCTGAGTTGACACATTGAGTAAGGAGGGGTGGGGAGGTGGCTAAAATTTGACCTTGATGCCCCCTAAAACCCCCCACCCACCTGGGGTTTGACACACACGCAGCGAGACCTAAGGCCGGGAACCCTGGAGGTCTCACCCTGGGACCTCTCAGGAAACCACCAAGACGGTGCAAAGCTCCACAGAGGGTCTGACCAAGATCAGGGCCCTGTTGTGCAGGGCGCTGCCCAGACCCCAACCAAGATGGAGTCCGAGCCCTCCCCTCCCTCCGCAATTGTGCCAGACCAAACCCAGATCAGGCTCCCATCATGCTGGGCACTGCCCTGACCCAGATCAGGGATAGAACCCAGGAGTCCTGACTCCCAGGCCCCCCCCCCGCTCTAACTGCTAGGCCTCCCCACCCCTCCCAGAGCAGGAGATAAAACCCAGGAGTCCTGGCTCCCAGAATGTGGCGGCCAGGCCCTGGGTCCCAGCAGCCCAGGTGCTGGGGAGGGGGTCTGGATACAGGGCAAGTGGGTGCCCCTCCCAGCCAGGGTGTCACGCCACCAGTCACTGGTGCCGCACACCACCCCACGAGAACCCGCCCGGCTGCGGGGGGCCGGGCTTGCTGCCTCCAGGCTAGAATTGGAGGGCTTTTCATCCGGGGGCGAGGGCTTTTCATCCGGAGGGGGGGTGGAATGTCAGGAATTGCCCTATTTCCTCACAGTCCCCCACCCCACCCCCTCCGGCTGCTGCTCTGCACCCTCAGTTCCCCCCCCCCACAACGATCCTGCAGCCTCGTACTGCAGGGTGCTGCCAATCTGCCCCCCAGAGCATCCTCCCCCCGCCCCCAGTTGCTGGATGTGCCCTGCCTGTATCCCCCTGAGCCCTTCCCCCTCCAGCCCCACCTTTGCATAGCCAAGGAAAGAGCCGCCAGCCTGGCCCATCCCCACCAGAGGGAGAAGCTGCCGCCTGCAGGGGACACCCTAGAGCTCTCAGCCCCTCGCCCTGCCACGAAGGGGTACTTGGGGGTCCAGTGGGTGCGCAGAGGTGGGGGCTGGGAGGCAGGACTCCTGGGTTCTGTTAGAAGCTCTGGCAGGCGAATGTTCCCCCAGGCAGTGCCAGGGGAGGGGAGCGGGCATCTCTTGCTGCCGACTGATCCTCCCCAGCACCGTAGCCGGGTTGGGGGGGAGGGCAAATCTCCCAGCTGCGGGTCGCCCCGGGCAACGTGACGAAGGGCCAGGAGCCACACGGGATGCACCCGCGTTGGGCTTGTTTACAGCATGGAACCGCCCTGGGCTCTGGGGCTTGACACCACTCCCCTTCCAGGGCTGGGGCTAGAACCCAGGAGTCCTGGCTCCCAGCACCCCCTGCCCTAACCACCAGACCTCACTCCCCTCCCAGAGCCGGGACTAGAACACAGGACACTGGGTTCTGGCTCCCAGCCTGGGCCTCTGCAGCTCTGCAAGCCCAAGCCCCAGGGGCAGCTGGGTAACCGCACCTGCCTCTGGGGGATCAGCCCAGGGTCTATCTAGTTCCATCAGCCTTGGGGAAGAACCTCCCTTAGGCTGAGCCCAGCCCTGGCTGTGTGGGCCATTGTGGGGGGGGGGGGGGTTCAGGGAATCTGCCCTGCCCCCAGCCTCAGCGGCATCCTAGGAGAGTCGGGTGCCCACAGATCCCTCACACAGGGCCCCAGGCCTGGGGGGAAGGCACCGAGACTCACTTGATGCCCAGGGGCAGGGACGGCACACTGGGAGCTGGGGGGCAGGTAGCTCCTCAGGAGGGGTCTGGCGCATTCTGGCCCCCAGGGCACTGCACAGCTGCTGTGGGGGCCACAGCGTTTGGAGCCCAGCCCCCCACCCCAGAGCAGATTAGGGTGCAAGGCCCTGGGGCGGGCAGAGCAGGGAGGGAGAACGGTGCCAGCCAAGCCCATGGAGGGGGAATGAATGCACGCGCAGTCGGGGCTGCCAGGCAGGAAGCTGGGCCCAGTACTTAGACCTCTGCCCTGGGAGCCCTGGGCTCAGTTCCCTGCTCTTAGACCAGAGCCATGAAGGTATTTAGGCTCCTACCTTCCAATAGAAAGGCCTTAGCCACTCCGTGCCTCAGTTTCCCCATCTGTACAATGGGAATAACAGCCCCGCCTCATGGGGGTGGGGGTGAGGATAAAGATTGGGAGGTGCCTTATTATGGGGGAGTCAGATACTACAACAACAGGTGCTTATCTAACCCCCACCCCCACCCCACGAGGCAAGGCAGGGCTATTCTCCCCAGTGTACAGATGGGAAACTGAGGCACAGAAAACCCGGGAGCCCTGCCTTCTTGTTCTAGCCCACTACACCCCACTCACCTCCCAGAGCGGGGGGAGAACCCAGGAGTCCTGGATCCTTAATGACCACAAAGTGGACCAGTAACCCCACATCCTACACACTACTCATGACACAAGTCCTACTTGCTCACCCCACCCTGGGCTCCCCGCAACTCCACCGGTGCCTCTCACTCCCAACCCACAGCCCCCTGCTCCCCACCACACGTGCTCACATCCTGCTGCAGGAACTCATTACGTTTGAGCTCTGGGGGTCCAGAGAGGGGTCCCATGGGGCTGGGGGGGAGCACTGAGGACCCTGAGCCCAAAGCCAAGTGGGCTCTGTGCAGAAGGGACCTCAGAGCCCTAAGCCTGGGGAGGGGGGCCTGGCTCCGGGCAGCACCAGGCCAGCTAGGCATGGAGGGGGCAGGGCAGCCTGACCGGCACAGATCCCCCCTGCCCCCCCCCCGCTCTAGGAAGGGATAAAGGTGCAAAGAACAAAGGATGACACCCAGCCGGGAGTATCGGACAATAACATCCCCCCAGGGCCCAGAGCTGCAGCTGGGGATAGAACCCAGGAGTCCTGACTCTCAGCCCCACACCCCCACCCCGCTCTACCCACTCCCCTCCCAGCACCGGGGCCGGTAGCAGGTGCCCTGGCTGAGCCCTGCAGGGAACTGGAAAGGGACTGAAATGGGGCAGGGCTGAGGAAGGCCAGGTGCTGATGTGGGGTGGGGTTCAGCCAGGACTCCTGGGTCCTTCCAGGGCAGGTGGGGATGGGGGGCGTCAAGCAGGACTCCTGGGTACCATGGCAGCAGCAGGGTCTCACCACCGGGCCTGTGCCACATGGGATCCCCCACCCTCACCCCAAGGATCCTCCCTCCCCAGACACTCCTCCTGGGCTGGGGATGCAGGGCCCCGTCCCCCCAGAGAGTGAGGCCTCCCCAAGCAGGGTGGGTGGGGCTCTCAGCTCATCACTGGAGGGCTGCCCCAGGCACCCCACCATCTCCCCATGGGGCAGGGCAGGGAGGGAGTGCCTGCTTAGCAGCCATTTTCTGGGGGCTCAAAGCGCTGCCCAGGGACTGGCAGCCCAAGGGGAAGGAGAGAGATGAGACTGGGAGGGCGGGGTCCAGGCTGGAGGCACCCCTGGGGGAGAAGGATGTACCACCCCCCCACCCTGTGATTGCAACCCACCAGCCCCCCCAGGGACAGCAACCCACCAGCCTCCCAATACATCACACCAGCCCCCCAGGAATAGCAACCCACCAGCCCCCCCAGAGCAACACACCAGCCCCCCAATGCAACACACCAGCCCCCCAGGAAGAGCAACACACCAGCCCCCAATACCTCACACCAGCCCCCCAGGAATAGCAACACACCAGCCCCCCAGTGCAACACACCAGCCCCCCAGTACATCATACGAGCCCCCAATACATCACACACACCCCAGGAACAGCATCACACCAGCCCCTCCCCAGAGCAACACACCAGCCCCCCAATGCAACACACTAGCCCCCAATACCTCACACCAGCCCCCCAGGAATAGCAACACACCAGCCCCCCAGTACATCATACGAGCCCCCAGTATATCACACACACCCCAGGAACAGCATCACACCAGCCCCTCCCCAGAGCAACACACCAGCCCCCCAATGCAACACACTAGCCCCCAATACCTCACACCAGCCCCCCAGGAATAGCAACACACCAGCCCCCCAGTACATCATACGAGCCCCCAGTATATCACACACACCCCAGGAACAGCATCACACCAGCCCCTCCCCAGAGCAACACACCAGCCCCCCAATACTTCCCCAATACTTCACACCAGCCCCCAGCACATCACACCCCCCACGAACAGCAACACACCAGCCCCCCCCCCCCCCAGTGCAACACACCAGCCCCCCAGGAATAGCAACACACCAGCCCCCTCCCGTTTCCATCCCCTCTGCACAAAGCCCCCTCCCATCCCGAGATCTTCGCTGTGTGTGCACGGAGGGGGACAGGGCAGGCAACGTGGGGGGGTCCCTGCTCCAAAGGCAGGGGATGTGGCAGAGCCCCCACCCCCACCCCAGCCAACTCTGGCTCTTCCCCAGCTTCCCCCGCCCCTTCACACGTCTTTGTCAGCTCGCCAAACTGCTCCCCCCTCCACGTGGGAGGGGGAAGAAATGGGGCTCCCCCTCCCCCACGGCTAAGCCACCTGCACTGTGACTTTAAGAAACACAAACTCAGCTGCTGCACCCCCCCATGCACACGCACATCCCCTCCCTGCTGCATTGCTGCCCCCCAGCCCCCTTCCCTGCACCCCCCCATGCACACGCACATCCCCTCCCTGCTGCATTGCTGCCCCCCAGCCCCCTTCCCTGCACCCCCCATGCACACGCACATCCCCTCCCTGCTGCATTGCTGCCCCCCAGCCCCCTTCCCTGCACCCCCCCATGCACACGCACATCCCCTCCCTGCTGCATTGCTGCCCCCCAGCCCCCTTCCCTGCACCCCCCATGCACACGCACATCCCCTCCCTGCTGCATTGCTGCCCCCCAGCCCCCTTCCCTGCACCCCCCCATGCACACGCACATCCCCTCCCTGCTGCATTGCTGCCCCCCAGCCCCCTTCCCTGCACCCCCCATGCACACGCACATCCCCTCCCTGCTGCATTGCTGCCCCCCAGCCCCCTTCCCTGCACCCCCCCCATGCACACGCACATCCCCTCCCTGCTGCATTGCTGCCCCCCAGCCCCCTTCCCTGCACCCCCCCCATGCACACGCACATCCCCTCCCTGCTGCATTGCTGCCCCCCAGCCCCCTTCCCTGCACCCCCCCCATGCACACACACATCCCCTCCCTGCTGCATTGCTGCCCCCCAGCCCCCTTCCCTGCACCCCCCCCATGCACACGCACATCCCCTCCCTGCTGCATTGCTGCCCCCCAGCCCCCTTCCCTGCACCCCCCCCATGCACACACACATCCCCTCCCTGCTGCATTGCTGCCCCCCAGCCCCCTTCCCTGCACCCCCCATGCACACACACATCCCCTCCCTGCTGCATTGCTGCCCCCCAGCCCCCTTCCCTGCACCCCCCCATGCACACGCACATCCCCTCCCTGCTGCATTGCTGCCCCCCCAGCCCCCTTCCCTGCACCCCCCCATGCACACGCACATCCCCTCCCTGCTGCATTGCTGCCCCCCAGCCCCCTTCCCTGCACCCCCCCCATGCACACGCACATCCCCTCCCTGCTGCATTGCTGCCCCCCAGCCCCCTTCCCTGAACCCCCCCATGCACACGCACATCCCCTCCCTGCTGCATTGCTGCCCCCCAGCCCCCTTCCCTGCACCCCCCCATGCACACGCACATCCCCTCCCTGCTGCATTGCTGCCCCCCAGCCCCCTTCCCTGCACCCCCCCCATGCACACACACATCCCCTCCCTGCTGCATTGCTGCCCCCCAGCCCCCTTCCCTGCACCCCCCCCATGCACACGCACATCCCCTCCCTGCTGCATTGCTGCCCCCCAGCCCCCTTCCCTGCACCCCCCATGCACACACACATCCCCTCCCTGCTGCATTGCTGCCCCCCAGCCCCCTTCCCTGCACCCCCCATGCACACGCACATCCCCTCCCTGCTGCATTGCTGCCCCCCCAGCCCCCTTCCCTGCACCCCCCCCATGCACACGCACATCCCCTCCCTGCTGCATTGCTGCCCCCCAGCCCCCTTCCCTGCACCCCCCCATGCACACGCACATCCCCTCCCTGCTGCATTGCTGCCCCCCAGCCCCCTTCCCTGCACCCCCCATGCACACGCACATCCCCTCCCTGCTGCATTGCTGCCCCCCCAGCCCCCTTCCCTGCACCCCCCCATGCACACGCACATCCCCTCCCTGCTGCATTGCTGCCCCCCAGCCCCCTTCCCTGCACCCCCCATGCACACGCACATCCCCTCCCTGCTGCATTGCTGCCCCCCAGCCCCCTTCCCTGCACCCCCCCATGCACACGCACATCCCCTCCCTGCTGCATTGCTGCCCCCCAGCCCCCTTCCTTGCAGCCCCCCCATGCACACACACATCCCCTCTCTGCTGCATTGCTGCCCCCCAGCCCCCTTCCCTGCACCCCCCCCATGCACACACACATCCCCTCCCTGCTGCATTGCTGCCCCCCAGCCCCCTTCCCTGCACCCCCCATGCACACGCACATCCCCTCCCTGCTGCATTGCTGCCCCCCCAGCCCCCTTCCCTGCACCCCCCCATGCACACGCACATCCCCTCCCTGCTGCATTGCTGCCCCCCCAGCCCCCTTCCCTGCACCCCCCCATGCACACGCACATCCCCTCCCTGCTGCATTGCTGCCCCCCAGCCCCCTTCCCTGCACCCCCCCATGCACACACACATCCCCTCCCTGCTGCATTGCTGCCCCCTTCCCTGCAGCCCCCCATGACACAAAAAGCACCGCTAAAGGGAACGGAGAGAGGGGGGCAGCTTCCATTGGGGGCTCCCCAGAGATTGCCCATCCCCCCTTTCTCCTCCCCCCCATGGCATATTCCACTGGGGACCTCCCCAAATTCCTCCATCCCGCCCCCCACCCCAACCCCGGCCCCCCACTGCTCTGTCCAGACCGGGCTGTGGCCCATGAGGGGCCCCCAAAATCCACCCCTCCTCCCTCTGCGACACCTCCCTTTCCACCCCCAGCTCCCCTTTCTCTGCACACCCCGCCCCCCACAAGAGGGATGCTCGAGGGGACAGTGAATTACTGGGCCCCAAGGCGCCTCGGAATCGCTGCAAGGTCAAAATGGCTTTTGTCGCTCCGGAAAAGTGTCTCTCTGTTGGGGGAGGGGCTCTCAAACCGACCTTGAATTCAAAATGTGGTGGTGGGGGGGGCTTACGATGATCTTAACGTGCGCGGGGACCGGCGCCAGTGGGAAGCGGTTTGCGCCGAGCCCCCCACCCCGGCTCGGGCCTACACCCTCGCTGGCTCAGCAGGATCTTCAAAGAAACCGGGGGGCGGGTGGGGGCGGTTTGTGGCCGTTGAAATGAGCGAGGGAGAGACTGAGGACAAGGGCAACACCAGGAGTGGCCGGGGGGCGGGGGATCAAGGTGGGGGGGACACGGTCGGGTCAGAACATTATCCGGCTTGGATGGTTTAGACACAACGACTCCTACTCCTGGACCAGGCCCGGCCTATTCTCACTGACCCGTCCCAGCCTACGGCTCTAGGGTACGGTGTCCAGATGCCCCGATTGTATAGGGACAGTCCCGATTTTGGGGGCTTTTTCTTGTCTAGGCACCGATTACCCCCCACCCCCTGTCCTGACGTTTTACACTTCCTGTCCGATCACCCTATTCTAGGGGGTCACGGGCAAGTCTGCGGGGCGGGCGGTGGGGGGGGAAGTGCCCCATAGAGATCTATGAAAAGTTGGGGGAGGGCAAACCAAGTGGGGGCCCCCTCGCCCCATAGCACATGAGGCCCCTGGTGTGGAGGGGGGAGGTTGAAACAATATAAAATTAAACGGGGGGGGGGGGGTTGATGTTAAATTAGGTAGACAGAGGCCTGGCTTGCAGAGCCAGCCGCACAACTGCAAACACACGATGGGGGGGGGGTGTCCTAGGAGGGTGGCTCAAATCTGCAATTCAGCGGGGGGGGGGGGGATGGTTTTTAAAAGGCTCCTAAATTAGCTGGCAAGCCGGAGGCGGGGGAATTGAGACCCCGGGTGCTGCGCCTGGCACCGCCAGCCTGCCCGTGTGGGGCGCAGGAGAGCGGCTGGGTTTTAAATGACCTCCCGAGGGAGAGACACTGGATTGGGAAAAAACCCAGGATTTACAATTTGCAAATGCAAAACCTGAGTGTGTGTGTGGGGGGGAGCTTGTCCCAGACCAAGCCCCCATCCTCCCAAAGCCAGCCTGCTGTCAGTTCCCATTGTTCAGAGCCGGGCTGGCTTCTCCTCCTGCAGAGCCTGAGATGGGGGGGCGGGGGGGGGAGCTGCTGTCTCAGCACCCAGAGAAAGGCAATTCTGCAGGAGCTGCTCTCCCGTCACGCACAAAAATGTATCCAGCTCTGAAGGATTGTGTGTCTGTCTCTCCCTGCGCGTCTCCGCAGCGCCCAGCGGCTGGCACGACGCGCGGGCCCCATCTCGGGCGGGGTCTGGGCAGCGCCTGGCACAATGGGGGGGCCCCATCTCGGGCGGGGTCTGGGCAGCGCCTGGCACAATGGGGGGGCCCCATCTCGGGCGGGGTCTGGGCAGCGCCTGGCACAATGGGGGGGCCCCATCTCGGGCGGGGTCTGGGCAGCGCCTGGCACAATGGGGGGGCCCCATCTCGGGCGGGGTCTGGGCAGCGCCTGGCACAATGGGGGGCCCCATCTCGGGCGGGGTCTGGGCAGCGCCTGGCCCTGATCTTGATTCTGGAGGGGTCTCAGGCATTCGTGCATCGCAAGTAATAAGGATGCAAACATGAGGTTATATCCATAGATCTAGATCTACACACTCACACACACACACGCCCCATCAGCACACACACAGACACACACTCACACACACACACCCTATCGGCACACACACTGACACACAGACACACACACACACCCATCAGCACACACTGACACTCACACACAGACACACCCATCAGCACACACACTCACACACACTCACACACACACACCCTATCGGCACACACACTGACACACAGACACACACTGACACACACACACACACACACACCCATCAGCACACACTGACACTCACACACAGACACACCCATCAGCACACACGCTGACACACACACACACGCCTATCAGCACACACACTGACACTCACACACACACACCCTATCAGCACACACTGACACTCACACACAGACACACCCATCAGCACACACACTCACACTCACACACACACCCGCATCAGCACACACACATTGACACTCACACACTCACACACTCACACACGCTCACCCCCATCAGCACACACACGCCGACACTCACACCCCCCCACCCACACAAAGGGTACAACATACATGTGCCGGGTGCATTAGACAGCCATACCCGGAGATCCACACACCGGAGTGTATCCTCCAGCCGTACGTGTGTAGACACACACATCTCGCTCTCTACCCCCCCACCCCCCCGGTAGAGTTCACACACACGCCGTACATACGATCCCTCCATCCCCAGACACGCTCCCGCCCGGGGTAGATTTGACATCAGTGCCCGGCTCCAGAAACGCCCCCCCAGAAACCCCCCGCCCGGCGGGTTAGCCCCTCACTGGCATGGGAAATAGTCCTACAGATCCAGAGACCCCGCGTATGGCCCATCTCCAGACCCCCCCCGAATACCCCCCCCCGCGTACGGCCACGGACCCCCCCCCACTCTCTTTGCAGCTGCCTGTCTCCATGTTGAGCCCTGTTCTCACCCCCCCGCCATGCCCTAGCTCGCCCCACAGCTCTGCCCCACGCGCGCTATGGGGCCAGAGCTCTGTAGATCCAGGGGATCCCCCCCCCCGGCACCTTTACACCCACGTTTCACCCCGATCCCCACCCCAACCCCTGACAGCCAACTGGGGACCGGGCTGCGAGATCCAGCCGAAATCGCAGTGCAGGGACTGGGGCGGGGGGGATTTATACCGTACACCCCCCAAAAGACGCGCACCCCGATATCAGTCAACCCCCCCCCACGCATCCAACCAACCCCCCCAGATACCTACGGTGACCATTCTTCCAGCGCCGCGGACACTCCCGCTGCAGGGCCGGGCGGCCGTGGGGCTGAGCTCTCCAGCCGCCGGCCCGCACCCCCCAGCCCCCCGCCCCGGGTGGGGTCGGATCAGCGCCGAGGAGCGGGGGGAGGGAAATCCGGAGGACCGATTGAAAAGCCAAATCCCGGGCGAGGATCGGGGCTCGATGTGTGTAGGTCCAGCGGCGGAGGGGGGCAGATTGGGAGGGGGGGGCTGAGCAGCGGGGGGGGGAGCTGAGCGGGGGAGGGCTGAGCAGCGGGGGGGGGAGCTGAGCGGGGGAGGGCTGAGCAGTGGGGGGGGAGCTGAGCGGGGGGGCTGAGCAAGGGGGGACTGAGCGGGGGGGGCTAAGCAGGGGGGGAGATGAGCAGGGGGGCTGAGCAGTGTGGGGGAGATGAGCAGGGGGGGTCCTCTTGTTCTCGGCCTCTCTGGGAAGAAAGGAAGGCGAGAAAGGAGGGGGGGTGGACGAGAAAAGGGACAAGGGAGGAGAACCGGACCGGGGGGAGAAGACGGAGGAGAAGGGAGAGCGGAGGGAATGGAAACGAAGAGGTAAAACCAAACAATGAAATGAACAGAAGGAGCCGAGTCTTGGCCCGGGGGCGAGGAGAGAACGAGGGGGGGGGGCGGGGGGGGGGGGAACGAAAAGGAGGAAGAAGAAAAGAAAAAAAGGAAAAGAACGAGAAAAGGAAGGAACCGGAGGAGCGGCAACTGCAGCCTTGCGCTGGCTGGTCCTTTAAATGTCCTTGGTTATTTAAACCCGGGGTTTATTACGGGGGGGGGAGGGGGAGGCGGGGTTTTTTTCGAGGGGGGGGGTCTTGTTTCTTCTCCCCCCTACAATATGCAAAAAAACAAAGGATCCTCTGCAGCCCCCCCCCCCCGTGTGTGATGGCTGGGTCCAGCTGCCCCGCGGCCCCCCCCCAGACCCCCCCCGGCCCCCCAGCGACGGGACCCGACTCATTGGCTGGGACCAGCGGCAGCGAGTTCTCTCTTGGTTAACACCCACCCACCCCCCATAGCACACGCAGCCCCGCCCCCGATGGTACACACAGACCCCCCCCCCCGCGGATAGCACACACCCCATAGCGCCCCCCCAGGGGTAGCACACGCAGCCCCGCCCCCCCATAGGACATCACTCCCCAAGATTTCACACACACACACACCCGATAGCACACGCAGCCCCGCCCCCGATGGCACACACAGACCCCCCCCCCGCGGATAGCACACACCCCATAGCGCCCCCCCCCAGGGGTAGCACACGCAGCCCCGCCCCCCCATAGGACATCACTCCCCAAGATTTCACACACACACACACCCGATGGCACACACAGCCCCCCCCCGCTCCCCCCGGATAGCACACACCCCATAGCGTCCCCCCAGGCGTAGCAAACGCAGCCCGCCCCCCCCAGATAGCACACACACCCCCGATAGCATACGTAGCCCCCACCCCATGGCACATCCATCCCTCCCAAGCAGCCCCCACCCCAGCTCCTGCACGCACCTCCCCATACTGCACTCCCAGCCCCCCCCCCAGCATTCACTCGGACCCCATCCTACATGCAGAAGCCCCTGTACCGTCCCCCCATCTCTCCTCCCTGGGGTGGGGGGACCCCTCAGTTCCGGGGCGGGGAGAAGGAGAGGGGTGGTGTTTCAGATACAACCCAGAGAGAGAGAGAGGAGATATATATAGAGAGAGATATAAATAGCTAGAGATGGATAGATATAGATCTGGAGAGAAGGAGATAGATAGATAGATAGATAGATAGATAGATAGATAGATAGATAGATAGATAGATAGATAGATAGATAGAGGGGGTGTATGGGGATAGATAGATAGATAAGATAGATAGATAGATAGATAGATAGATAGATAGATAGATAGATAGATAGATGGGGTGTATGGGGATAGATAGATAGATAGATAGATAGATAGATAGATAGATAGATAGATAGATAGATGGGGTGTATGGGGATAGATAGATAGATAGATAGATAGATAGATAGATAGATAGATAGATAGATAGAGGGGGTGTATGGGGATAGATAGATAGATAGATAGATAGATAGATAGATAGATAGATAGATAGATAGATAGATAGATAGATGGGGTGTATGGGGATAGATAGATAGATAGATAGATAGATAGATAGATAGATAGATAGATAGATAGATAGATGGGGTGTATGGGGATAGATAGATAGATAGATAGAGGGGGTGTATGGGGATAGATAGATAGATAGATAGATAGATAGATAGATAGATAGATAGATAGATAGATAGATAGATAGATAGATAGATAGATAGATAGATAGATAGATAGATGGGGTGTATGGGGATAGATAGATAGATAGATAGATAGATAGATAGATAGATAGATAGAGGGGGTGTATGGGGATAGATAGATAGATAGATAGATAGATAGATAGATAGATAGATAGATAGATAGATAGATAGATAGATAGATAGATAGATAGATAGATAGATAGATAGATAAAGGGGTGTATGGGGCTAGATAGGTAGCTAGATGGTGTGTATGGGGCCAGCCAGCCAGGGTCTGTGATAGAACCAGGCCGAGGCAGAGAATCTCTCTTTCGTGTCATGCCATTGAGTCTCTGGGTGTCTGGGTCAGGGAGCACAACTGCAGGGAAAGGGAGTTATGCTGGGGGGCATCCAACTGCAGGGCAGACTCTGCTCCACCAGCAAGATTAACCCCCATTTCACGGGGGCAGAGAAACTGAGGCACAAAGAGGGACATGCCCAGTGAGGCAGTGGCAGAGCTGGGGACAGAACCCAGGAGTCCTGGCTCCCAGTCCCTCCCCTGGCTCTCCCGGAGCTAGGCATGGATCCCAAGAGTCCTGGTTTCCCAGTCTTTGCTCGGAGCAGCCTTCACACCAGTTGATACATTAGCTCTGAAAGTCACCGGTTTCACTCAGCCTCCGCTTCACCCGCCTGGCATCGCCCAGTTCCTGGGCTGCTGAAATGCCAGGCAAATGACTGCGGCTAATCCAGGGGCCCCATTGTGCTGGGCAGACCCCAAGGGGGGGACAGTCCAGGCCGGATGGGCCCGGTGGGGAGGGATGGACTCAGGCTGCGTCCAGCACTGAGGCTAGCGGAGTGATGGTGACTCTAGTCTGGCCCCACAGGGAGGTTGGATAAAAGACCAACTACTGCTGCCAGCAAAGGGAGAGCCTTTCTAGGTTAAGCAACAGAGCCCCGAGGGGAGGGAGGAGCTGCGGGGGAGCCGAGGTGAAGGGCACCCACCCATGGCCATCCAAAGAGCCTGCAGGCCCTGAATGGCAGCACTGGCCCGGGATGGAATCAGAGCAGCTCAGCTCTGTGTCATAGTGCCCATGCAGCTGGTGCCAAATGGGGAGTCTCCAATGGCTCAGGCAGGTGGGGCGGGGAGGTCCAGGATTCAGACCGGAGTTACCAGTAGGGCACAGAATGCAGCGTGGGAACGGGAGGCTGTGACTCTGTCGTTACCTCCAGGGGACGACTGAAGGAAGGGGACTGACAAGGTGGACCGTGGAGACTGGATCCTCTACACATCCCGTATCCAGTTCCCCACTCCCCTAGGTCTGGATTGGAGGGGGCACCTCCTAGATAGGAAAGGCCCCATAGCCAATTCCCTGAGACAGCCAATCCCCACTCCCTGGGGCTGCATCAAAGCCAGGACTCCTGGGTTACCCAGCTCTGGGAGGGGAGTGGGGCCTAGTGGTTAAAACAGGGTGGGTTGGGAGCCAGGACTCCTGGGTTTTATTCCTGGCTCTGCCACAGACTCCCTGTGTGACCTTGACCAAGTCACTTCCTTCCCCCCATGCCTCAGTTTCCCCATCTGTAGCATGAGACGAATGATACATACAGGCAGATGTTTGTGAGCTGCCCAGATACTATGGAGCTGGAGCCCAGTGCCAGAGAAATAAATGCAGTGAAAGTCACTTCACCCCAGGTTTGACATGCTCACCACTCCTTGCCTTCAGTGAAAAATGCCCTGGCCTAAAGCCACATTCAGCAGGTCACGCAGTGCTCAAGAAAGGGTGGCATGTATTATCCCCATTTCACGGTGGGGGAAACTGAGGCAATGAGCGGGGCAGGGACATGCCTTCAGCCCCCCACTGAGCTGGGGCAGAACCCAGGAGTCTGGGCTCCTAATCTCCCCCTGTTCTAACCCCTAAAGAAAGTTCCACTCCCCGAGGCAGGGAGAGAACCCAGGAGTCCTGACTCCCAGCCCCTTCCTGCTCTAGCCCACTAGGCCGCACTCCCCTCCCAGGAGTTCTGATGCCCAGCCCCCACCCACCCTTGCATTCAGCGCAGCCTATCGTGCACAACCCGGGACCACAACCCAGGTGTCCTGCCTCTTCGGTGTGGTTCCGAAATCAAAGTCTCCTCTCTCCAGAGGTCTCTAGACATTTCTAGAAAGTTTTCTTTGGCAGCTGTTCCCCCTGCCTGGCCAAAGTGCCGCAACACCCTCACACACACACACACACACACACACAACCACCACCCCGACCCCCACCCTGGTCTCACAGCACAACCAGGGGGGTGCACATGGGCCCCACACTGGGTGCTTCCTAGCCCCATCTCTTTTTCTCCCCTTCCCTGGCGGATCCTGGCCTGCCCACCCTGTCTACAGGGAAATCAGCGCAATGTCTCGCTCCAGCAGAAGCCGCGCGAAGCAGGGAGAAAAGCCTTCCCGTCGCCTGCTCGATTTCCGAACCGAGCATCGGCAAACATGCCACCACCCCGGCTGGAGACACACACGCCCCCGCGTGCAGCCTCGGGGAGGGCGTGTGGCAGTCGCTTTGGACCCAGCTCCGCCATCCCCCAGCTCCAATCCGGCCCCGTTTCCATCGAAACCCACCAATTTGGGGGGCAGGAGGAGGAGGTGGGAGTGGGAGCGGGAAGGGGGGGGGTGGGTGTTCGCTAATAACCGAGGAGAGAGGATTGGTTTTGGTTAAGCTGAGACGGTGCCTTGTCCCCTACCTCATTTGCGCTCAGCGGGTATCTTTCTGCGTCTTGCGGGCATCTGCTCATTTTGAACAGCGTCGCCATTGCTGATGGAAGCAGTGAGAGAGGAGAGAAAATAGCAGTTAGTCCCAGGGGAAAGGAAGAAAGAGACACGCACGCATAGCTAGGTAACGGGTTGGTAGCCGCGGCCGGTGATTTATAGCCCAGCCGGCCTGCGATTTTCCACCTAGGGAGAGCCGGAAGCAGAAAAGGAATCTCGCCACGCCGAAGAACCGAAACTGACCAACACCCCCCTCGACGCGCACACGCGGCTCCCTTCCCGTCAGATTCTTCGCAGAGAGAAAGGAGCCGGATATTTTGATGATGCCGTGCAAAGGGAAGGGCCGAGGGGGGACAGGCCGGTAGCTGGCTGTCGGAGAACCTGGCCCACGGCACGTACTGTCAGCCGCGGGTGTCGAGGGAGATGCTGCTAAGTCCTGCCACCTGTCCACATTCTAATGGGAAGCTGCATCTAGTGGTTAGAGCGGGGAGAGGAGGGGGCTGGGGGATAGGACTCCTGGGTTCTCTTCCCAGCTCTGGCAGGGGTGTGAGGCCTAGTGCAGAGGTTTTCAACTTTTACTCATTCGCAGACTCCTAACAAATTTCAAATGGAGGTGCAGCCCCCTTTGGAAATCTTCGACGTAGTCTGCAGACCCCCCCAGGGGTCCACGGCCCACAGGTTGAAAACCACTGGCCTAGTGGTTAGAATAGAGCAGACGTGGGACCTGGCAGCTCTTTATGCAGGGATCCCTTGTCTGGCCTGGAGATGCAGCCACCCCTGGGGCGGGGCACAGTAGCTGTTTGTACAGGAAGGCCTCATCCAGCACTGAAACACAGCCACTTCTGGGGTGAGGTGGGGCAGCTGTTTATACCCAGGGCTGAGACGCAGCTGACTGTGTGTGTAACTGCCCCAGGTGGGGGAGCAGAACGTGCTGGGGGAGGGGATGGGATGACCTTGGGGCTCTTCCATGGAGGCCGGTAGCTCCTATGTTCTCCCCAGCCACACGGGGCCCTTCCCTGCTCCCTCCACGGCTGGGCTGGGACATCGTCCTGGCTGGATCTCTTTATCCCGCACGTCGCTGCCCCACCATGGAAATCAGGACGTGGTGGCAGGAACAATGACGGGGAGCAAAAGCTTCCCAGCTGCACTCTTCTGACCCCTCCCTTCCCACCCCACCCCACCCCCGTGACACCTGCCAGCCTGCCCTTCCCCCGCCCTCAGCCCATGCTTTTGTTCCCTCCATGTAGCCTCCCCCCAAACCCCTCTGTGTTCTCAGCTCAGCCCTCACAAACGCCCCAGACGCTGACGCACCCCAGAAAAGTTTCAGGTGGGCACAAGTGTTCACAGGATCCCGGCCTCCCGCTTTGATGGGCTTGGAAATTAGAGGCTGGGGAAACACAGCCTGGTGCCCCTGTGTTTCCCCAGCGCTCTCCGCCTCCCCCCGCCCCCAGCCATCCCCTCCCAGGCCCCAGCCACCCTGCCAGCTCAGAGCAGGGGCTCCCAAGCAGGAAAAGAGGCAAGTCAGTTGCCCAGGTTTCTGGTCAGTTTCATGGGGGTCTCTGCCAGGCCTGGGGGCTGGGCTCCCGCACAGGCTGCCCCAGGGAGGAGGGGAGTGAACTGTCTTGCCCCTATTTCTGACCCCAGGGTGGCACCTGACCATGAGGGCGCCTTGGAAGTGGCAGATTGGTTTGTCACACTGGCGGGAGGCTGGGGGGTGATTCGGCCTACAGGGCACATGGGTGGGAGTCAGGACTCCTGGGTTCTGTTCCGGGCTCTGGGTGGAGAGAGGGCTCAGGGGGTCACAGAGGGGGAGGGGGGATGGGAGTCAGGACTCCTGGGTTCCACTCCCAGCTCCAGGAGGAGCCTGGGGCCATGGCAGGACTACATGATAGCATGGCCAGAGTGTCTAGCCTAGGATCATGCCCATAGCACTGTCCCAGAGCTACCAGTGATCACAGCCCAGGACCTGCCCCCCGCCCCCCCCCACATCTCCCACGCAGAACCAGCCCAGCAGAGCTCTCTGGTGCAGGCCCAGCCCTGCTAGGTGTTTGGGTGGAGGGTGAAGCAAAACCAGCCATCACCAGGCCAGGAGGTGGGGGCCAGGGGTATCCCCCGAGCCATGGGGACCGGCTGAGTCCATCTGGACAGGCAGGGGTGGGAGTCATGCCCTGGCAGCTAAGGGGGCCTGGTGCACAGACACGCTCCTAGTGACACATGCATGGCCTCTCCCTCACAAGGCCCGTGCACTCACGCTGGCCATGCCACTCCTGCCCATGCTCTGCTCCTGCAGAGATCCTCCCATGCGGGTCCTGGCTCAGGGGGGCAGTTCCGAGACCCCCAGCGACGTCTCCGCTAAATACCCTTCAGTTTCTCCTGCACTGAACTGTGTGAAAGGAGCAAAACAACTGGACTGAGGCTCTCCCCTGCTTGTTCACTGGGTGCCCCTCCCTAACCAGGGAGAGAACCCAGGAGTCCTGGCTCCCAGCCCCAGTCCCAACCACTAGACCCCACTCCCCTCCCAGGGCCAGGGCAGGGAGAGAACCCAGGAGTCCTGGCTCCCAGCCCCAGTCCCAACCACTAGACCCCACTCCCCTCCCAGGGCCAGGGCAGGGAGAGAACCCAGGAGTCCGGAGACAGCCAAGCTGACTCCTTGGCACTTTCTGAGACCAGACCCAATTCAGCACCACAGACAGCTCCAGGGAGCCGCCCCTGACCTCGGTCCCAAGGCGGGGCCCCGCGGCGCTGACGGGCTGAGCAAGCGGAGCAAACCCGAACCGCTCTCGGCTCGCCCCCGCCCCCGGGACGCTGGGGGCCACTGAAGTGAGGTGAGACTGGGCCAATGGGAAAGAACCCAGGAGTCCTGGCTCCCAGCCGGCCCCCCCCCCCGACTCTAACCGCTAGTCCCCACTCCCCTCCCAGAGCTGGGGGAAGAACCCAGGAGTCCTGGCTCCCAGCCCCACCCCACTCTAACCGCTAGTCCCCACTCCCCTCCCAGAGCTGGGGGAAGAACCCAGGAGTCCTGGCTCCCAGCCCCCCCCCGACTCTAACCGCTAGTCCCCACTCCCCTCCCAGAGCTGGGGAGAGAACCCAGGAGTCCTGGCTCCCAGCCCCCCCCCCCCACTCTAACCGCTAGTCCCCACTCCCCTCCCAGAGCTGGGGGAAGAACCCAGGAGTCCTGGCTCCCAGCCCCCACCCTGCTCTCCAAGGGGGCTGGACTTTCCAGAGCTTCAGCTGCAATATCCCCAGTGACCTCAGATGACCTTTGAACAGGGGTCAGTGAGGGGGGGCACTTTGGCCTCTCGACCTGCCAGGGTCCACGAAGGGTCAGCTCCCCCGCGGGGGGGGGTTACCCCTCCTCCCGGCACTGCAGTGAATAGACCCCCTGGGGTGGGGGAGGAGAAAAGACCTCAGGCCCCATCCCCAGAGTGACTCCTGCCTAATAACCTCCACCCTGGGAGGGGAGCAGGGTCTGGTGGTTAGGGGGAGGGGGTTGGGAGCCTGGACTCCTGGGTTCTCTCCCTGGCTCTGGAAGGGGAGCAGGGTCTGGTGATAAGAGCAGGGTGCGGGGGTTGAAACTGATCTCTCCCTTTCCTCTCTGCCAAGCACAGTCCCTGCCCTCCTACCCCCAGGAGCAGGGGTGGGTAGCAGGGACCATATGCCACCAATTAGCCAGTGATCCCACATCTGCCACCATCCTGTGTGGGGGTGGGAGGCGGGGGCGGGGAGGGGATGTGATGAGGAGGCCGAGCCCCATGTCCCATGGGAGGAAGGGGCCTGGCAGACACAGGATCTCACCCCAGGATGGCAGCGCCCAGCCCACGTGCTGTGAATGGCCGGGGGGAGAGGGGTCCCAAAGGGACTCTGATTTCAGGGCCAGGGAGCCAGATGGCTGGGGGTGGGGGAGGGGATTGGATTAGAGGGGGAGGAGGCCCCCTATGGCAGAGAGGGGAAAGGCAGGGAGGGTGCAGAAACCCCAGCATGGGGACAGGAAAGAGGGGACCCCCCCTGCTGCAAACCAAGCCCCCCATCCTACAGCCTCCACACTGCAAACCATCACCCCAAAACTCAGTCTTAATACCTCAAATGTAACACAGGTCACAACCCCTCAAGTGCAAACCCATCCCCCTACCTGCCCCCCCCGCCCCTAAATCAAACCTCCCTACCCCCACTCATGGAGTCCTGCTCCCCCCCCCATGACCCAGCAGCTCCCTTGTAGGGGGCTGGCTCGGTCCCAGGCTGGGAGTCCCACCCAGGCCTTCCTATCTGATGGCCCCCTATGTCATGAGTTTGCTGGGACCCCACCTGTCTCCCAGGGGTCCACGTTACAGAAAAGCCCACATGGGGCACTGGGGTCAGCAATGACTGCAAGGGGAGAGCGCCCCCTAGTGAGCCCCCACCTTGCACCATGCAGCATAGGGCCCCCAGCACCGTCTCTGTACATAGGCCAGGAGCTCTCAGCCCCTACCAGCCTCAACCCCCTCATCCCTGCCACGCCCACTTGTGCCCCAGGAGGCTGGTGGTTAAGGCCCTGGGCAGGGACTCAGGAGAGCTGGGTTCAATTCCTGGCTGTTCCACTGACCCTCTGCGTGACCTTGGGCGAGGCCCTGCACCTCTGGGACTCAGTTTCCCCATCCTGCCTTTGTCTGCTGAGGTGGAAAGGCCTTCGGGGCTGAGACAGTCTCTCTGTGTCTGGTGACCCTGATCTCGCTTGGGGTCTGTGCAGAAGCTGGCACGGGGCGGGCTGTGATTGCGGTCAGGGTCTGGGCAGTGCCTGGCACGAGGGGGGCTCTGACTTTGATGGGGGGGTCAGTGCAGCATCTGACACGAGGGGGGGCCGTGATCTCAGTTGTCTGCTACCATAGTCATAAGAGTATGCTCCGTGGGTCCCTGCAAGCCGCAGAGCTGCGTCAAATCCCAGCCCCCCTCCCAAGGAGCGGACCCCAGCACACGGGAAACTGGTCTGGCCTGGGGAGGAGACGCACGCCCCATTCGGCTTTGTCAGCAGATCCGGCCTTTAGCCGCAAGGTCTCTCACTGAGCGCCAGGGCCTGACTGCCCCGGGAAGCCAGCAATAGCCAGGGCTGGGCTGGCAGCTCAGCTGGGCACGAGGGGCTCGGGGGAAGGGAGACGGACAGGGGCATGAGGTGTCTTATCCTGGCTGGGGGAAACCCAGCTTTGCAGTTGGGTGGGGGGGTGTGCTGCATTGGCCTGACAGGGATACGGATTTGCAGCAGAGCAGAAGGTTGCAGTGTCTTGCTGGGGGGGGGGGGGGGAGGGGGGCAGGGATGCAGCAGCTCAGGGCGAGAGGCTGCCAGGAGCCGCAGGCTGGTTGCACGGGGATGCAGCGACGTGCAGGAGGTGGCATTAAGAGGCAGGGCAGGAGGCTGGCGGGCGACGGTGACGCCACAGGGGGATGCGGTGCTGGGCAGGAGGATGCACTGAGCTGCGGGTGATGCAGATCTGCAACAGAGCGGGGCAGGGGGCCGGAGGGAGGCAGGAGCCGGTGGCACGGGGGGGGTGGGGGCGATGCAGCAGAAACAGATTGGAAGCAAAGCAGGGGCTAGCCAGGGGGTACAGACTGGCAACAGCACAGGGCCGGAGGGTGCAAGGAGCTGGCCTCTGATTTCAGGCCCCTGGCACAGCCCCACAGGGGGCAGCTGTTGGCTGGGGGCCATAGATAGATGCCCATGACCCCCGCTCCCACCCCAGGCCAGCCCTATATGTGCCCAGAACTAGGGTAACCCCTGCCCTGTGTCCTGACTCCCAGCTCCCCTCCCAGACACACACACTCAGGAACCCAGGAGTCCTGACTCCCAGCCCCACCCCCCAACCACCACACCTCACTCCCTCCAGAGGAGGCACCCTTCTCCAGAGATTTTCCCACTCAAGCCAGTCACCTTTAGGGGTGACTGCTCCGATCAGGACCCCCTGGGCTGGAATCCGGCTCCACTGGCCCAGAGGGAGGTCCGGCGGGGGGGTCCAGCTCTCGCTCCGTGGGCCATGTTCACACGGTGCAGGCTGGCACCGGGCTGCGCTGGCATCCCCTCCTCCCATCCCTAAGCACTTCTGACAGCTCAGGCCCCGGCGTGGGTGTCGGAGGCTTAAAATATCCGCTCTGCCTGGGGTCGCGTCACCCGTGCGCCTGTCAGGCAGCCGGGGTCCAGCCCCACATGGGGGTGCCCAGGGCAGCTTCACCCCCACGCAGGGGTCAACTGTGCCGTCTGCCTGGCCTTTCACAGGCACCGGCTCCTGTCTCTCTCCCACAGCGGGTGACACTTGCTCCCTTGATGCTGAGATGCAGCCACCTCTGGGGTGGGATGTGGGGGCTGTTTAACAGCCACATAGCAACACCACACAATCGTTTGGGACAGGAAGTGGAGTCAGGACTCCTGGGTTCTACCCCCATCGCTGGCAGGGGTGGGGGGTCTAGTGGTTAGAGCTGGGGGGTGGGGTGGGGCTGGGAGTGAGGATTCCTGGTTTCCATTCCCAGCTCCACCACTGACTCGTTAAGTCCCTTCCCTGTTTTGTGCCTCAGTTTCCTCTTTCCTCTGTCTCCTGGGGCGGGGGAGGCGTGTGCCCTGTGCTGTGGGGGGTGGCCTTGGGGAGGTGGGTGAGGAGAGGCGATAGCTCCGCCCCTGGGAGCCCTGGGCAGGTGACGGCTGCCCGCTGCCCGTCTGCCGTGCCCATCACTGCAGCCTCGGGGCTGTCACCACGGGCAAGGAAACAGCTGCGGCTACTCCCCCACCAGGCGGCTGCCCCAGCGCTAACCTCCGGCACATCCTGCTCCTTTGTGCCTAATTGCATTACGGGATGGGGGGGGAGGGCGCTGCCCTTTCCATTTGGGGTCATGGCCCATCCCCCCAGCACGCTGGGTGGGCAGGGAGTCAGCACCCCACCCCAGGCCTGGGGTCAAAGGTCACTGGCAGAATGCACCAGTTGGTCCAACTTCCTCCCTGGTATCCCCCCCATCACACTGATTAAAGGTGGGGGGAGCTGGGCTGCTCCATCCCTCCCCCCACTTTCCCCCCTCCCCATCTGCTGCCCTCCATTGGCTCAGCAGATCCCCGCAGGAGGAGCTCTTCTCTAGGGAGGGATTGCCAGAGTAGGTGGGGGGGCTACCGGGTCGGAGGGGCCCATGGCTCTGATCGGGGTGGGGGCAGGGGGATACCAGGCTGGAGGGGCCCATGGGTCTCATCCCATCTGGCAATGTCTGCCTTAGGCTGATAGCAGCGGGTGCGTGGGCCTGGGGGGAAGTGGCCCAGGGGATCAGGGGGGCCCAGGGGAGGGGCCCAACTGGCGCTTTTCGTTCCAGTGAGAAAGATTCGTTCCAGCCCCTGGCGACTTCGCTCGGCCTCCACCCGACACGGGGTCGGGGTCCCCGCCCCCCCCCAGGTCCCCCCCATCCATCCACCGCTTGGGGTGCTGCAGGGGTGAGAGGATGGGGCCCAGAGGGTGTGTTCTGCGGGGGGTGTCTGTGCTGGGGTCCAGCTCGTGTGCGTCGTGTGCTATGTCTGTATTTGCATCGTGCTGGGTGTGTATTTGTCTGTGCGTTGCTGTATTTGTGTGTCGCCCTGTGTGCGTACTTGTGTGGGTGTGTATCTCTATGTCATTCTGTGTGTGTCGCCCTGTGTGTGTCGCTCTGGGTGTGTCTGTGTCGCTCTGTGTGTCTGTGTGTCGCTCTGTGTGTGTCTGTGTGTCGCTCTGTGTGTGTCGCTCTGGGTGTGTCTGTGTGTCGCTCTGTGTGTCTGTGTGTCGCTCTGTGTGTGTCGCTCTGTGTGTCTGTGTCGCTCTGTGTGTGTCTGTGTGTCACTCTGTGTGTGTCGCTCTGGGTGTGTCTGTGTGTCGCTCTGTGTGTCTGTGTGTCACTCTGTGTGTGTCTGTGTGTCGCTCTGTGTGTGTCACTCTGTGTGTGTCGCTCTGGGTGTGTCTGTGTGTCACTCTGTGTGTCTGTGTGTCACTCTGTGTGTGTCGCTCTGTGTGTGTCTGTGTGTTGCTCTGTGTTTCTCTCTGGGGGTGACTCTGGGTGTGTCGCTCTCTGGGTGTCGCTCTGGGTGTCACTCTGGGTGTGTCGCTCTCTGGGTGTCGCTCTGTGTGTGTGTTGCTCTGGGTGTTTCTCTCTGGGTGTGTCGCTCTCTGGGTGTCGCTCTGGGTGTGACTCTGGGTGTCGCTCTCTGGGTGTCGCTCTGGGTGTGTGGCTCTGTGTGTTGCTGTGTGTCTGTGCCATGCGCCTTGCATGGCCCGTCTCCGCCAGCCCGAAGCCGGGAGCCCAACTGGCCGGACTAGCTGCGCTGAGCCGGGATTTGGGCGGACTAGGACGGGCCTGGGCTGACCCGGGCGAGGCCGGGGGGAGAATTGGGATAGGGGTTTTGGGAGCCAAGCCCTCTGCCTTTACCAGGCTCAGAGGCAATATACTGCATGGGGGCTTGGCTGCCTTTGCCCCCCCCACCTCCTTTGAGCTCGCCCCACTGCAGCCCCACAGGTAAGGGACGGGTACTTCCCCCCCATTTGTGACATCACCCCTTGGAAAATCCCTACTCACCCCCAACCCCCCACCCCCTGCCCCACCCCCCAAACTCTCCCCCCCTCAGTGCACTCACCCTAGTGGGGGAGGGATGGGGCCAAGTGCGTGGGGGGCCCTGAGGCAGCTGGGAGGGGGAAGGGAACAGAACCCAGCAGGGATGGGGGGGGCAGCAGAGGCAGGCAGCATGGGGGGAGCTCCCTGCACCCTCAAAGTCTCCTTGAGGGTTTAATCACCCCCCCCAGCTCCAATCCATATGAAAAGGCCTAAAATATATCCACCCCCCAGCTTCCATGCCCCCTCCCCCATGCCCAGGGATGCTTTGCCCCCCATTAGCCAGGACAGTAGCTGTGGTTTCACCCGGGTGGGGGGACAACCCCCCTCCCCCAATTCAGCCCATTGCCGGGGGGAGGCTGGGGGCGGGGGACGGTGTCACCCTATTACACAGAGGGAGAAACAGAGGCACAGACCTGGGCGGGGGGCTAATCAATGCCATCAGTGCCCCCTGCCCTATGGCACAGGGGGGCTCTCCCCAGCGAGGGGAGGAGGGCGGGCAAGTGGGCACCGTCTCCCCCTCCCCGAGCGGTGCACACCTGGCTTGCCCATCCTCATCTCCATTTCAAGGAGCCAATTTCCAGCCACTCCAGAGTCGCACAAAGAGCTGAATGGGGCTCTTGGGCTGGTGCTGCCAGGCGGGGCAGCGGGGGGGGGCCTCAGGTCAAGGGGGCTGAAGTGGCTCTCGAGGGCGGCTGGCACCACTCGCCGAGGGCCGGGGGGGGGGAGGGAGAAGAATGGAGCCAGCGGCAGAGGAGGGGAGAAACTGAGGAAGAGCCCCTGTCCTATCCCCCACCCCCTCCAAGCCAGCCAGACCCGGCCCCAGGGCCAGGCCAAGTTTTACCCCAGCTCCCAAGCTCTAGAACAGTCGCGAGCAGCCGCGTCTGGAACTGGACTCTGGAGTGGCACAAAGTTTGAGGGAGCGGGGCGGTGGCTCGGCAGGGGGCGCTGTCCCCTGGCGGTCAGCGCTGGCCCCAGGGCACTAGGGGGCGCTGGGCTGCGGGGAGCGGGGCGGTGGCTCGGCAGGGGGCACTGTCCCCTGGCGGTCAGCGCTGGCCCCAGGGCACTAGGGGGCGCTGGGCTGCAGGGAGTGGGGCGGTGGCTCAGCAGGGGGCGCTGTCCCCTGGCGGTCAGCGCTGGCCCCAGAGCTCTCTGGAACTGGGTTCGAGCTGGGACCCTGGCCCAGAAGGCGACAGCGCCCCCTGCTGGCTGGGGTGGTTCCAGACTCTTCCAGCTCCGCGACCATCGAGGACGTGCCGGGCCGAGGGTGACCAGATGTTAGGGGCTTTGTTTTATATCCACAACTGTCCTCCCCCCACCCCCAAAAAAGTGTCCCAGTTTTTCACACTTGCTAGCCGGTCACCCTAGCCAGGCCCCGTGTGTCATTGCAGGGACCTGGGCTCCACTGGGCACCCGCAGGGCTGGAGCAGCCTTTGCCCACGGAGAGCTGCCCAGCCTGGGCTCCCCACCACAGCCAGGACTCGTTCAATTCTGGCAGCAGCTAATGGCCTGGTCACTGCATCATGAGCTGGGCTGAGCACTGGGGGTCCCATGGGGCCCAGCTGCCCCACCTGCAATGGGCAGCTGGGACTGAGTGAAGCAGAGCTGGGATTGTGGGTGGAGCCAGGATCCAGTGGGGGAGGGGAGCTGAGACTGTGGGCGGAGCCAGGATTCAGGATTCAGTGGGGGAGGGGAGCTGGGATTGTGGGCGGAGCCAGGATCCAGTCGGGGAGGGGAGCTGAGACTGTGGGCGGAGCCAGGATTCAGGATTCAGTGGGGGAGGGGAGCTGGGATTGTGGGCGGAGCCAGGATCCAGTGGGGGAGGGGAGCTGAGACTGTGGGCGGAGCCAGGATCGAGTTGGGGCGGGGAGCTGTGATTTTGAGTGAGAAATGGGCAGGGCCATTTAGATCCAACCCCCCCCCAGCTTTCAAAGGGGCTCAGATACCACCTGGGCAGACACCCCCCCATGTGCCCCAGCCCTGCCCAGCAGGGACCCACTGTGGGGCAAGGGGAGCTCATTCAGCCCTCGCCTCGCTGCGATATTTGTGCAGCAGGCACCTGTCCCCTCAGAACGGGGCTGAGACCCCCCCAAACTCATCTCACCCCTGGACAAAAAGGCCATGAAGGACCCCCGTCCCTGGTCAGCTGGGATCAAACAAGGCTCTATAGCAGAAAGACCCCAGGTCCCATTCCCGACCCCTCTGAGCCAGCCAGTCCCCCACCCTGGGGCTGGATGGGAGCCAGCACCCCATAGAGGGGAAAGGTCCCATGCCTCAGCAAAGCAGAGGGGTCTCCCTCTGCCCCCTGCCGCCCACCCCCAACTCCCCCAGAGCCCCCCGCAGTTGCCCGCTGCCCCATGGCCACCGTCCCGCTCTCTCCTCTGGCCCTGCTGAGGAAATGCCCATGGGGGGGTCATGCCCCCCCCCCCCAGCCTCTGCTCCCAGGGCTGGCAGCATTGGCCCATCTCCAGTCAGGGCCATGTTTTCTAACAGAGCAGGCACTTGCTGGGAACCAGCAGCTGGGGGGGGGGGGGGGGGAGGACTGACTGAACCAAGACACCCCCCCCCCCGTTTCCTGCCTCCCAACTCCCTCCCCAACCAGCGGGGGCTTTCAGAAAGGGAACCCCTGCAGCCGACACAGGCTGGCTCCAATGGCCCCAGCTGGGGTCTGCCCACCCCACCTCCCCCAACCATCCAGGCTATCTAGATCTGCCCCCCCCCCGCAACTTTTCAGCTTGTGTCCTATGCCCCCGGCCCTAGATCCAACCCCCACCCCAGAGCTCAGCCCCACCTCTGCAAGGAACCAGCCAGGGAACCCCCTCGTGCCCCCACACCCCATGGATGGGGACATAGGACAAGGTACATTGGCCTGCTTGGGTGAAGGGGGGGGGGGAGTTACTGCAGCTGCCATAAAGTAGCTGGGAGCTAAGGGGCTGGGGGGGGGGGTTGAAGATGGAGAGGGGGAGCAGAGGGAGGGGAGACTCGGATCCAATTTCTCCCGACAAGAGGCAGCAGCTGGTGGCTGCTAACGATCTGTGGTAATTAGCCAAGGGAGGGCGCCTCTGCCTTTCCCGTCAGGGCGCCCAGAGCGGGGGGGTCACTGGGGAGTGGGGGTGCAGGTAACTATTTACACTCGGAGCAGCTTGGGGTGAGACTCTGGCCTGCCTCACAAGTTAGGCCGGGTCAGGCCAGAGCAGCCCCTGGATGGGAGACCCCAAGGGGCTGCTTTCGCCTTGGAATCAAGGATGGCACCAGACCTGGGTGGGTGACTCACCCTTGGCACCTGCATTGCTCCCCCAGCCAAGGATAGAACCCAGGAGTCCGGGTTCCCACCTCCCCGCATCCGTTTCACGCTCAGGGCTAAACCCCAGCAGCAGGGGGTTTCCCAGCCTGCCTCATAAGAGCGTGCGCTAGGGTGAGCAAGCCACAGGGTGGCCGCCCGGCGGGGGTGTGGGGGGGGGGTGTTATTGGAGGCCAAGGAAGGGGGGGAGGGGTCACTGTCACCCCCCCCCTTGGATCTTGGCCAGCCCCAAACTCAATCCAACTCCTCTCCGCAATGCAACACACTGGGCATGTGGACGTGAGGCCAGCCTGGGCCCCCCCCACGGTTGGGCAAGGGAGGGGGTGCCCAGTCTGGCACCACCCAGCAGCTCTGGCCCCACATTATGCCCAGGGCTTGGCTGGATGGTGAATTACGGAGCAGGGCCGGCCTGGGGCACATTCCCAGGGCAGGACAAAGGGTGGGGGGAGCAGGAATGCCCACCCCACGGCACCCAGCTGGGGTGGCAGGAGGTTCTGCCCTGAGGGTCCCATGAGGCAGGAGTTCTAGGGGCTGGGGCCATGCAGCCCCTCTCAGCCCGAGGGCAGGTCACTAGGAAAGTGGTGGCGGGGGGGCTCAGTGGGTTACACAGAGCAGCCCCCTCCCACCCCCTGGTGCAAATGTGCTGGGGTGGGGTGCAGGCCCAGGGAGGGAGCAGACCTCAGTTGGGGATCCCAGGGCTGGCAGAGCCTAAAGCCAGGGTGGAGGGGCATGGGGGTGCTAGAAGCTGCCAGCGCCAGGGCTGGGGAGCAGGAGCCCACTGGGTGCTGGGTCCCCCTGTGCTTCACGGGCAGTAACTGAGCCAACCTGGGGAGCTGCCTGTATCATTCCCAAGTGCAGATGGGGAAACAGAGGCACAGAGCCAAGGCAGACGCAGGGCTGGGCAAAGAACCCAGGCGTCCTGGCTCCCAGTCCCCCCCCCCCCCCCGGTCTCACTCCCTAGAACAAAAAGAAAGAAAGGGGGCACTTGTGGCACCTTAGAGACTAACAAATGGTTCTCAGGCAGGTCTGGGGGCCCCTGGGGGGCCACAAGCAGGTTTCAGGGGGGTCTGTCAAAATAAACCAGGGAGCAGGGCTGGCGTTACACTGACGGGGGCCCAGGGCTGAAGCCAAAGCCCGAGCAGCTTAGCTAGGCAGGGTCCCTGTGGCATGGGGCCCTGCCTGCTACCCCCCAATTCCAGCCCTGGCTTATAATCTCCTGGCTCTGCAGTTTTGTGGCACAGGGGGGCTGTGGGGGTTTTACAGCCTGCTGGGAAGGCCCCATACAGAAAAAGTTTGAGAACCCCTGTCCTACCACACACTGACCCCAGACCCTGCCCCATAGAGCGACTGCTGACCCCCTGTAATGTCAGACAGCAGCCAGGGGACCCCACCCCAGGAGCCCACAGGGGTCCGGCCCTGGCAGCACCCACTAGCTGCCTTCCCACCCCTGCATACCCGGGGCAGGGGTCCCCGCGCTGGACGCCCGAACGCAGGGGTCTGGAACCACCACATTCAGAGCCTGGCAGGGCATGGGGGTCCATCGCCACCTGCTGGAGAGCAGGGGAGCTGCAAAGGGCTCAGGCATCCCTCGGAACCGGCCCGGTCCAGCCAGGAGCAGAGGAAAATGGGACAGAACCCAGGAGTCCTGACTCTTGGTGCCCCCAGCTCCAATCACTAGCCCCCACTCCCTTCTCAGAGCCAGGGATAGAACCCAGGAGTCCTGGTCCCCCCCAACTCTGAGGATAAAACCCAGGAGTCCTGGGCCCTAGTTCCCTCTAACCACTAGACCGGTTAATAATTGGGCCTACAAATCCACCCGAATTGTGAGCTCAACCGCACAAAGGGAGGAGAAGTTCCTGTGCTGTCCTGCCACTAACGGGTGTCAGGGAAAGGCGCCCAAGGGGGCCAGCCCCATTTAGTCCAAACCCAAGGGCCGCCTGACAGGCCAGGGCTGCGTTGAACAAGAAAAGCGCGGAAGCGGAACCCCGTGAACCAAGGCTGGCATGCCGGCAACGAGGCCGAATTGGGGGACAAAACACCGAGAGGCAGGGCCGTTCCCCCCCCCCGTGCCCGTAGAGAGATGGGGAGACAAACGGGCAAGCGCGAGCGGGTACTTTACAACACTGCTGTACGCCCGGGCCCAGCGAGAGGCGGCTGAACGCCGTGCCCCAGACCCCCCCGAGCGGCTGATCAGACCACGTGCTAGGCCCAGGGTTTTCCAGCAGCGACGTTGCAAGTGGGAGCCCACGGCAGAGCCAGACGCCGCGTTTTCTCTTGGCGGCTCTTTCGTCCCCGGGGGTGTTTGGCTCCTTGGAAAGGGGGATTGGACTTGACCAGCAGCAGGACAACCTCCGGCCCGGCTCACCTCCCTTCCGCTGGGCACGTCTTGAACACCGTCGAGGAGCCCATCAAACCAGGGCGCTTCCCTTCTCCCAGCTCTCTGCAGCCCCCGGGGCAAGGGAAGCTGCTGAGGCGAACGCCTGGCTTAGACCGTCCACTGCAAAGGGGTTAACGGCTTCGCCTTTGCTGATCTACTAAGGGCGCGACGGGTTCGCCAGGGGACTCAGCAGGCCGAGGGCTCTGGGCACTAGCCCCCAACTTCTTTAAATTGTTTAATATTGGACAGTGTCAGGGTCACAGTCCTACCTTTGACGCTCTGGGCTCCTTTATTCTACCTAAACACAGCCAACTCCATTTCCCTGCCAGAGCCAGGCACAGAACCCAGGAGTCCTGGCTCCCAGCCCCGCTAGACCCCACTCCCCTCCCACAGCCAGACAGAACCCAGAAGTCCTGGCTCCCAGACCCACTAGACCCCACTCCCCCCCACAGCCACACAGAACCCAGGACCCTACTCCCGCCCGGGCAGACAGAACCCAACACTCCCAGCCCTACTATACCCCACTCTCTGCTCCCCCCCCCCCCCCCCACAGCCAGACAGAACCCAGGAGTCCTGGCTCCCAGCTCCCCAAGGAGTCTCTCTGATGGGACCCAGATCAGGCGCCTACATATCACAGTAACAATGCTCCCTTGGGGGGCCTGGCAGGATCTCCCCACAGCGACATGCCAGAGGCAGAGGGGTCCCTGCCTGGTCTGTATTATAGCCCTCCAAGAGTTCTGGGCTCTCCTGGCATGAACCTGCCCTCCAACTATGCCAGGCTGAATGACTAGATACCCCCAACCCTGGATCTTTTGCTCTCTAGGGGGCTTTCTGCCCCCCAGCCAGCTGCCCTTCAGCATCTCACCTCTCATGGGGCAAGTCAGCAAAGTGACCCCAGGGTGGATTGAAGTGAACTAAGGGGGGGATTCGGGGCTACCCCACAGTCAGTCCCCTCCCTGCTCCCACACTGAGCAGGACACAGGCAGACTCTGCAGCTGCTTTTCTTACCTTCCCTATGCTCTCATGCTGGCATCTAAGCCGAGACCCAGCCAGCTCCTTCAGCCCCCGCGCCACCAGGGCCCCCGGCCTGCCCCAAGAACTGAAAGGAAGTGAATGCCACTCTGCCAATCTACCCCAAAACGGAGCCTTTCACCTCTAGGGGACGCTGGCTCCGATCTACCCCAGGGTAGAGGACTGGCTGGGTTGGGGGCAGGGGCTGGGACATGGGGCCTTTCCCCTCTGGCAGCACCTGCCCCCTGGTGGTAGGAGACTCAGCCCATGGGCACTGCCTGTAGAATATCGCTACCCTCACTAGGGTCCCAGGTGGGAGAGGAGCAAAGAGAAACTGAGGCAGAATGGGAATAACTCCCAGATGGGAGCCTGGGGCAGAGACTTTCAGGGTGTGGAAAGGGATCGGAGAAAGGTAGCATGGACAGCTGCGCCAGGGCCACACCCCGGCGGGAGGAGGAGAGGGAGGTTTCTCTGAGCCAGGGCCAGGCTCCTCCTTTCCCCCCACTAGGGAAGCAGCCGCCCGGCTGCTGGCAACCTGGGAGCAGCAGCCAGGGTCCCAGGAGTGACATTTGGCACAGCGCTGCTGCCATCAACGGTAACCCTGCTCTAGAGCGGCTGGCACAGGCTCACGGCACACTCAGGCAGCACTGGGACGGGCCTTGACGGTTTTGTTCACACCCACACCAGCAAGACACTTCGTTGCTTTACAGGAAAGAGGAGACGCTGGAGGTCTGGGCCCACCCTGCACAGGAGGGCACGTGCCCCACAAACTCAGAGGACCAGCCAGTGCGGGTCCCATGCTGAACAGCCTCGGGCACATGGCTGGCTGATACGATCGCAGGGCAGCTCCCAGCGCTCCCCGTCCCCTTCCAAGGACACTGCCCGCTGGGGAGGAAGATGCCAGGAGGAGGGCAGATAAAAGTAGTGTCGGTTTAATGGTTGGGGCATTTTGTCCACCACCATCCCGGTGTGACGGCCAAGCCCCACCCCTCCGGCCCCTAGGATGGGGGAAGGAGCCACATGTGCCGCATTTCGCTCTCCCTTGAGTCTGAGCAGGCCAGGCCAGGCCCTCTTCTGCAGATGAGCATGTCACATCCCCCCTCTGTTCACTCGACACCGGAGCCCCCACGGCCTCAACAGTAAAAGCAAGCTGAAAAATCTCACCCTGCCGCGCCCTGGCAGAATGCGTGGGCTCCCTACTGTGGAGGCCACCACATGTCACACACACACTCACACGCATGCTGTCTGCTCCGGGCTCAGCACCCGCTCTCCTGGCCGGGGAAGACACGGGCCACCTGAGGGCTCTGTGATCTCACCCCTCGAGGTGGGAGCCGGCACCGCCAACACTGCCATTGTCCGGGGAGGGGAAGGGAGGCGGCAGAGGGTCCCCTGGTGGGGAAATAAATAAAGCAGTCCGAGGCTCCGGAAGGACGCCCCAGCTAGGATCACGTGGCCTTGTGATCTGGGTGGCTCTTTAGCTTGTGGAATTTGACGCTGTCCATCTTTTCGAAGCGTTTGCCGCAGTGCTCGCAGGTGAAGTTGTACTGAACTTCGGACGTGTGCTTCTTCATGTGCCAGTTGAGAGACGCTCTCTGCCGGCACTGGTACCCACAGATCTCGCACCTGGGGGGGGCCAGACATAGTCACACAGGCTGTACCCCTTGGGCCTGTCCCAGGGCCTGACTGCGGCATGCCCCTAACGAGCTGAGGGCCCTCTCTGCAGGAGTGCGCTTCCTACCGCGGCTGAGCTAAATACTGCCCACCCCACTGCCCACACGGTCAGCTGGAGGTGGCATTTTTCACTTCCTGGTCTCACTGTCAGGCAGAATTACCATGTGCCGTTAACAGCCCCTGTGCCCCACCCCAGAGGTGTCTGCAGCTCAGCACCAGGCGAGGGATCCCTGCATTTCAGTGGGGAGAGGGGTAACCTTGAAAAGCTCATTAGGATCCTTTGGGGCACAGCAACCTCATCTCAAGTCGTGTCACTAATAAAAGACCCAGGTGCCAGAGGGGCAGAGCCACGCACCCCACCCCACTCGCCCCGGCTTTAACTCCTGCTGACGTGCTCTACCCCAGAGGTGGTGACGCACAGAGCTGCTCCGCTCCATGGGCTCGTATGAGCCTGGGTCGGGTTCCTAAATGGGTCACCCCCCCCCCCCCCAACTTCCCCCGCACGTACTGGAGGGGCGTCTCTCCCGTGTGTGTCCGGCGATGCACCTCCAGGTGATTCTTCCGCTTGAAAGATTTCCCACAGGTTTCACAGGTAAATTCACGGACGCCTGCAGGGCACAAAGAACGGGGTTACTCCTGAAGGGGCGCAGCCGAGATTCACAGTCAAGGGACCTCAGTAGGAGAATCCCGGGTCCCTCTCTGCCCACACAAGCAGACCCTTAACCTGCCCAAAGGGGTGACTCCTACCCAGCTAGGACATCACACAGGGTCTTTGTCTCCCACATAAGATGTCTGAGACTGCCAGGTGTGCCAGCTAAAAGAGTGACATCCCTTAGCTCAGGCAGGAGAGCACCCTGCTTTTAAATCAAGAGGTCCTGGGTCGATCCCAGTGGACAACCCAGCCAGGGGGTCGTCAAGGGGGTGTCCTGAGGTTTCCTGTATTGGCAGATCTCTTCTATAGAAGATTTCCAGCAAGTGCTTCCGTTTGTTCTGGATTTTGGACTCTCCCCGCACCCCCCCGTAACGTCAGGGTTGAAAGTGACCAGAGTGAGACAGCTGACCCTGGGGGGAATCCAAACCAGACCCAGTTCCCTTCCCAGGTGTTCTTGTGCCATGCAGGGGGTGGGACAGGATGGGGATGGGTCCGGGGGGAAGCGAAGGCTAAGCAGAGGCAGCTGAGTGCCCAAGAACCGGGCGCCACATGGCAAAAGGTGGAGCAGAGTCTGCCGTTGCATGACCGGACAGCCCTAGCCACACATGCTGCGGGAGTCAGCGTCTCACCAGAACAGCACAGGGCAGGACAAAGGCCAGCTGGCCACAGGAAGGAGGAGGGGGCGCCAGGGAAGAGAGCCCAAGGGACGCACCTGAGTGAATGATCATGTGCCTGCGGAGATGGTTGGACAGGTAGAACTTCTTGCCACAGCCCGGGTGGGGACACACTTTTGTTTTTCCTTTCCGGTGGACGAGGTTGACGTGATTCTGGAGAGACAAGGAGAGAGGGGGAACAGAGGGCTAGACCATGCCCCTGACCACACCCACAAAGCAGAGGCTGCTACAACCCCCCGGTAATGGGCAGGAATTCCCACGTCAGACCTCGTCCCCCAGAGAGTTTTCCCTGCCTCACAACATGGCGCCTCGGCCACGACAGCTAGAGCTACCCTGCTCTCCAGACTCAACCTCGACGAACCCCCTCACCCCACACCCAGAGATTCCCTTCCACAACAAGACGACACCCCGTTGATACAGCGCTGGAACCAACCCATTCCCAAAGCCGGCGCAGGGGTAGCTTAGGAGTTCACTTGGGGGTGGTGAGGTGGGGCCCCGAGGTCGTAATGTTCAATGATTTGCCAATTGTCCAAGCAGATGTCCAAGATTAGAACAGAACCTTGCTTAGACACTGAGCCAGGGCTAATCCGGCCCCCATTCCCTGGGCTATTATTCCCATTGTGCAGATGGGAAAACTGAGGCAAAGAATGGCTAAATGACTTGCCCCAGGTCCCCCAGACAGTCTGTGGCAAAGCAGGGAATTAAACCTGGTTCTCCCTAGTCACTGAGCCATGCTCCGTTGCTGTCTCTCGAGCGGAGGGATGTGGCCAAGTGGGCTCAATGTTCGGGTTTTGTGAGAAAACGCAACAGAAATATCTCCAGGGCACTGTCAAGTTCCCAACACAGCCTGTAAGGACGCCCCACCCAACAGTGCTGGAAACCCACCATTCCAGGCAGGTCCTAGCGACCCATAAACCAGGAAGTGAAACTCACCTGCACCAAAGGGAAAGCAACCCCCAAGCGTCACTATTCAAGCTCCCTCTGCAGAGAAAACCAGCCGGCCCGAGCATTTCCCCGTCTCCGGGGGGGCCAGAACGAGGCTCCCAGCCAGGCCCCCCGGAGCACCCTTAAAACCCACCCCCAGAGACAGGGCTGTAGGAAACTGACGCACACAAATCTTACCTGAAAGCTACTAAGTGCTACGTAGACCTGGCTGCATCCTTCATAAGGGCAGTGGAACATTTCCAGCATGCCGTCGGCATCCATCACACGGCCCCGTCTGCTTCGCCGCCTCCTGCACAGGGAAAGGAGGGGTCAGCCGCAGACAGGGGCGGGCAACGTGCTGCCTGCCTGGCTAGGGAGAGACAGCTGCTGTGGAGGAAGCAGCGGAAGGCCCCCCAAGGCAGAGGCCGGGGAGGGAGGGGGCGCAGATGGCCCCAGGTTTACCCGTCTGGATTGAGGCTGAGCTGCCTCTGTTTGAGCAACAAACGCAATGCACGGAAAAGGGAAGGAAATACTAGGAGGCTCTCTGATGCAGCTGGCCAGATCTCTGGCCCACTGGCTTGCCCGCGTGGGGAAACCGAGGCACGAGCAGGGTCCGTTGCTGGGTTTGCAGAGACCTTGTAAAGACAGCTAACCGCTCCACGGTGCCCCGCCCCTTCACCGCGACACTCACTTCTCCGGTTCCTTTGGAATCTCATAGATGATGGCTGACATGTCACTGCCGTCCATCTCCTCGGGCTCCGGCTCCATGTTCTCTTGGGCCGGCTCCAGGTCTTCCGGCATCTCCATTTCCGGGGGGGGCTGCAGCTCCTCCTTTTTGAGCCCATAAAGGTCTTCTTTTTCTGCCACCACAAAACAGGTGTCAGAAGGACGCGCCGTGCGGCGAACGCCTGTCGGCAAGAATCTGGCGAAGCTTTTCAAACATGAAGTGGTTAACACGCAGGCCCCATCCCAGAGGCAGGCAAGAGCCGCTGGCCACTGAAATGCAGCCAGGTCTGCTGCAGAGCCCAGTAGCTGTTTAACACCGCGCACGGGGTCAGGACAAGAAGGGGAGAGTCCTGGAGCCAGCTGAACCTACGGACGGCGGAGGCGAAACGCAGTTACATCAGGGTTAACACTTAACGGGAAGTCAAGTGACCTGGGATTTTTAATGGGGCACATGAGCAGGCCCTAATTTCTGTCTCTCACCCAACACAGTGAGTCAGCAACAGAATTCTCCTCCCCAGCTCTGGCATCATCTGAAACATCAGATCCAGGGGTCAGCACCCCCTACGGAGCCCCTCCCTGGCACCATGCCGGGACATCAGATCCAGGGGTCAGCGCCCCCTACGGAGCCCCTCCCTGGCACCACGCCGGGACATCAGATCCAGGGGTCAGGGCCCCCTACGGAGCCCCTCCCTGGCACCATGCCGGGACATCAGATCCAGGGGACAGCACTCCCTACGGAGCCCCTGCCTGGCACCACGCCGGGACATCAGATCCAGGGGACAGCGCCCCCTGCGGAGCCCCTGCCTGGCCCCACGCCGGGACATCAGATCCAGGGGTCAATGCCCCCTACGGAGCCCCTCCCTGGCACCAAACCGGGACATCAGATCCAGGGGACAGCGCCCCCTACGGAGCCACCCACACCAACCCCTAGCACTACACTGGGGTCAGCTCTAACCCCGAGGAGACAGCATCCCTTACTGAGCGGCCCAGCTCACTCCCAGCAGCACAGTGACCCCTAGCGCCGTGCTGTGACCCTGGAGAAGGCCCCCATGGAATACACAGCACCATTTTTCAGGGCACTCTCGGATCTCTTTGGAGGTCTCCCCTCCCAACACCGACCAAGCTCCCCATGCTTAGCTAGGGGGGCAAGCCCCCCCCCCCCCAAGGGCTGGTCACAGCTACCTTTTTTGGTTTCAATGCACTCCCCGCTCTCCACTGGTTCCCCGCTGTCGGGCTGCATGTTCTCCGGCTCTGTCTGGGTGTAGGCAGCGACGCCCTCGATCATGGCGCAGGGCATCTCCTCGCCCCCGCTGCTGGTGACGTTGAGCTGGATGCCCTCCGCCGTCAGGGCGTCGTAGCCGGGCCCGGCGATGATGATCACCTGGGAGCCCTGCATCATGCCCTGCACAGGGCAGCTGGCCACCACCTCCCCGAGAGTGTCCTGCGTCACATTCTCAAAGAGAGTCCCATGGCCCGAGCCCACCTGGACAGGCATGGGGACGCACACCACGGTCTCCATGCTCTCCGGGCCGTTGAGAGGCGGGTTGTGGCACATGGAGGCGCCCTGCTCGGCTGTCAGGTTCTCGATGTGGTGCTCGAACGGGATGTGGATGCCGTCCTGTGTGATGAGGCCGCTGCTGCTCCCGCCTTCCACAGCCGACGGAGGCAGCTGCTGCTGGGCCTTGGCCTGACAGCTCTCAGGCTGCTCTTCCGACCCTGAGCTGGAGCTCTCCTCGGAGGAGTCCGAGCTTCCGGCCCCTACCCTGTTGCCAGCTGCAGTGAGGAGAGCGATCGGTGGTCACAGGTTAGAGACAGAGTAGAACTCTCCCTTAGGCTTTGAGGGATCCCTGGATCTTCCTCCTGCCTAGCATTACCCTGCCCAACCCTCAGGGCTGGGGGAGTGCTCCTGGCCTGCTGAGGTGCCCATCTGTTAGCACCGTGACGATCACCTCCCATCCAGCTGGATCTTACTTAGACATACTAATTGAACAGCTGCCTTACAGGCCTAGGGATCACTCCCCTCAAGCTGAAATGCGGCCACCTCTGGGGTGGGATGCGCTGTAACGCCACACAACAGGCTACATGGTGCAGGCGGCACTAAGCGCCACCCTGCCCACTGGCTGCCTTGGGAGACTAGGATCCCGGCTGTCCCCTGCTCACCATCGTCACTCTCGTTCTCTGAGTCACTGAGCGGCTTCAGAGGGGAGTGCAGGTCCTGGAAGTAGCGGTGCCCGGCCTCGCACTGCCACACGGCCGTGGTGTACAGCCCGAAGGTGGGATCTAGCTCCGACAGGTGGGGCTCGTAGGGGCAGCGGTTCTTGTGGTCCTCGTACCAGATCACCATATTCTTCAGGCAGTTGACATTCCGCCTCCTTCCTTGGGGGGAGCAGAGAGGCACGTTAGCCAACCACAGGGAATCAAAGGGGCGCGCCCCTTGCAAAAAATTGTTTCTGTGCGGATACACAGATGGAGCCAGGCAGCAGCAACGTGGCCTCCAGGCAAAGCCTGTTTAGTACGCAGACCAGGCTCCGGGCAGACATGACCAAATCATACCAAGGTTAGGGGCCTCATGGGTGAGGGGGGAAGCTGCAGACATGACAGATCTTGATTTTGGGGAGGCTTTTGACACAGTTCCAAATGACAATTGCATAAGCACTCTAGGGAAATGTGGTCTAGATGAAATCACTATAAGGGGGGTGTACAACTGGTCCAAAGACCACCCTCAACTATTAGTTATGAATGGTTGCCTGGGAGGGCGTGTCTAGGGGGGTCCCACAAAGGTCAGTCCTGGGCCTGATTCTACTCAATATTTTCATTAATGATTTGGATAACGGAGGGGAGAGTTTGCTTAGAACATCTGCAAACGACACCAAGCGGGGAGGGGTGCAAGCACTTTGGAGGACAGGATTCAAATTCATAACATCCCAGACAAACTGGAGAATTGGCCTGAAATCAACAAGATGAAATCCATGAAAGACAAGTGGAAAGTAGTACATTTAGGAAGGAAATATGAAAAGCACTACTACAACCTGGGGACCCACTGGCTAGGCAGCAGTACCATGGAGAAGGCGCTGGTGTTCTACTGGATCTCAAACTGAAAATGAGTCAATAGTGTGATGCAGCTGCAAAAGCAGCTAATATCATTGTATTGGCAGGAGTGTCACATGTAAGACACAGGAGGTCACTGTCCCGCTCCACACAGCACTGGTGAGGCCTCAGCTGGAGTCTTGTCTCCAATTCCGGGCGCTAAATTTTAGGAAGGACGTGGATAAACTGGAGACTCCAGAGGAGAGCCACAAAAATGATCAAAGATTTAAAAGACCTGACCTATGGGGAAAGGTTAAAAACGGGGGCACATTTAGTCCTCAGGTCCCCTCTGTAGACTTCTCAGTAGTCTTCAGATAGGTTAAAGGCTGTTACAAAGAGGACAGGGATCAATTGTTCTCCACGGCCACTGAAGGCCAGACAAGAAGCAATGGGCTTCATCTGCAGTGAGGGAGATTTAGGTTAGATATTAGGAAAAACTTTCTAATTAACTCTCAGAGGAGTTAAGCTCTGGACCAGGCGTCCAAGGTAGGCTGCGGGATCCCTGACACTGGAGGTTTTAGGGCAGGGATGGTTGAAGTTTATTTGCTCCTGCCTCGGCACAGAGAGCTGGGCCTGATGAGCTCTCGAGGTCCCTTCCAGCCCCACCTTTCTGTGATTCCATGGCACTGCCAACACAGTGGCTGCTGGCTCAGCCCGTTACACCTGAAGTAGGACCAGTCCCTGCTGGGTCACCCAGCCTCCCAGAGAAAGGACAATTCTTTCCCCAGCTGTTCTCTGTGTTTGAGCTCAGAACAGTGGAGCAGCGAAGTGCCATGACAGCACCTCTGCTACAGTCACAATCCTTCTCTGTCATTCCTGTAGAGCCTCTTTGACCATTTTTAACATTACCAGGAGAGGGGCATCTGCTGCTGGAGGAATCCGAATTGTAACGTGGCCTCCTTCCAGGGCAGGGAGCTCACACCAGAGTTGCACCCAAACAGGTATTAATTTCAAAAGCAAAGGTCTCCTTCAGATGATAAGACGCTGGGACCAGACTGTAACAGCGATGAACACTGAGCAGGTTGGCTCCCTGCTTTGCAAACACCTTTAATACCCTCCTCCTCTACACAGGCAGAGGGAGGTCTGTCTGAGGAGTCCTACATCTCCATCCTGCTTTGCCCGCTCCGGCGGCGTGTCACCAGCCCACCATTTCCGCTGTCTGTGCTATGAACTTTGGCAGCTCACAAACTACATTTCTATAACCTTTTCCCCTCAACGGGAATGCAGCCACCTCTGGGGAAGAACACAGGATGGGTGGGAAAACTATGACTAAGGCAGCGGGGTAAACCCCCTTGGAAGTGTCAGGGGATGCTGAACATCTGTTAAGGTATGTATACAGCCCCCTAACAGTGGTATCGGAGCACCTCCCAATCATTGATGGGTTTAGCTTTGCTAGCCACCTGGGTCAGGGCAGGTCTATACAGATAGCAAACTGAGGCAGAGTGACTTGCCCAAGGTCACCCGGGGAGCCAGCCGCAGAACTGGGAATTGGACCTACAAGCCCTGGGATCAAGGCTCATGCTCTAATCACTAGCCCACCCTCACACCCAGGAGGGGGGTTTAGATCTGAAGTTCAGACATAGAGAAAGCTACATGGCTCTCGATTTCCCTCCCTCAGAGGTGGGGCTTTAGTGACTTACAGCCCGCCACCGAGCCTGCTCAGCCAGCCTTCCAGCAAGAACAGCCACGCAGCTCTACGGTCAGCGGCGAGTCTTTGCTAGTCAGCTCTCCAGGCCTGGACTGCAGTTTTGGGCTGTATACGTGAAAACTCCACTACGTTCTATGGACCCCTTCAATGGGCACGTAGCCTTGTAGATCCCTCCCTCAATGACATGCCAGATATTTCTGCACTCGTCATTCCCCCAGTAAAGACAGAAGTAAAACACCAGCCTTTACCAATTGTCAGCACCAGGGGTCAGACCAAGAAAAACCAGCCTGTATCCAACACTACTGCAGCAAACGGCTTAGTACGTTTGACGTTTGCATAGCTAATAGAAAGGCTGTGCGGGTGAGCAATTCTTACACGTCAGGGAGGATTATTATTTATTAAGTATGTTACAGTAGCATCTAGGAGCCCTAGTCACGGAACCATTTGTCCTAGGCACGGTACGTTATTGTTTAGGTGTATTATGGCCACCTCGATGAGCCCTAATCATTGACTAGGACCCCATTATGCTGGGTGCTGTAATTTATTAGGTATATTACAGCACCAAATGAGCCCCAGTCATGGCCCAGGACTGCATTTTGCTAGGTGCTGTACATTATCTATTAGGTGTATTATGGTAGTGCCCACGAGCCCCAGTCACAGCCCCCACCACATTGTGCTGGCCCCTGTATGTTATGTATTAGGTATATTACACTAGAAGTAGAGTTACCCAATCATGGAGCAGGACCACATTGTGTTAGGTGCTGTACGTTATTAGGTGGATTACAGCAGTGATAAGAGTTCCCCAGTAATGGAGAAGGAACCCCACCATGTAACGTGCGGTACATTATTAGGCGGATTACGGTAGCGGTAGGGCTCCTCGGTCATGAAGCAGGACTCCATTGTGTTAGGTGCTGTACAAACACAGACAAAGGCCACCTGGCGGGGGATTGGCAAAGAGGATCGAAAGAACAGGTTTCTGGGGGCAGGCAGAGATCTTTGACGTGTTCTTTGTACACCCACATTCAGACACTGTCACAAGCTGGATCCCACAGGACAATTCACTTACTTTTCTTTCGTTTTGGCTTTTTAGGGATTTGCTCCCATGGTTTCCTGCAACAGAAAAAGAGAGCACTGATTTAGTATATGCCCCCAATGCTGTCGTATCAAGACATATCAACCTTTTAACGTAGGAGGCAGGGCTGTGCTATTATCTCGTCCTCCTCCCCTCCCCACTTTTACAGATGGGGAAACTGAGGCATAGATTCACTTGACAGTGACTTGCCCCAGGTCATGGTACCTGCACCTTATGTGATGCAGATCTCAGAGAGGAATTCCCAGAAGCAGGGTTTACTGCCAAGGTTCATAACAGAGGCAGGGCTACTTATTGGTTTTTTAAGACTACATAAAGAGCTCTGTTCTACTAGAGCACAAAGGGAGTGACACCAAGCTCAAATAAATGTGTTAGTCTCTAAGATGCCACAAGGACTCCTCATTCTTTTTGTACATACAGACTAACACTGCTACCACTCTGAAGTTTATATTGGTTACTCCTCTGTCTGAAAACCAGCCCCCTCATTCACGATCTTTTGCAAAAGAAATACTTTGAAGGGCTTAGATCAGTAACTGGTGAGCAATCTAAACCCTTTGCTCCCAAATTCTCTCAGCAGAGTACAGCCATGGATTGCTGATCCATGAAATCTAGCTGACTAGATGCTACCCAAAGGGATGATGCCCTTAATACAGTGAGGCCATGAAGAACACTTTAGTTGGTTTTCTTCCACTGTATAATTAAACCGGGAAATTCACTGTGCAGGTTATTACATAAATAATTTAAGGCCAGATTATCTCATCTGATCTTCTGTATATCAGAAGCCACGACAGACAGACACCCCATAGCGAGCCCAGTGACTTTAGTTAGACTAAAGCATTTTAGTCCTCAAGAGACTAAACTGAGGCAAAGACAGAGAACAGGAGAGACTGAGGTGCCATAGATGCCCCTGTGATGGCAGGGAATTGTTCAGGTCAGACATGCCCAGATGATACCAGCAGGTGAGCCACACCCCATGCTGCAGAGGAAGGTGAAAAATCCCCAGAGCCTGTTATACTTGCTGAGGCCCTGAACCTGCAGCGAAATGCATGCAGGTGGATCTCTGCACCTTCACAGACCCATGACTCAGATGCAGCACCACGAGAACGCAGATAATCTGCCCATGTCTCTCTCGTCGCAGGATCAGCACCTAGGATACAATATCACAAGGGAAATGCACTAGTTCTTGTGTAGGACCTGGGATCAGAGAGTAATTTCCCTGCACGGTATAGTACTGCTGGATGAGATCTCTTCCCCTGAAGCATTCATCACCAATCACTGTCAGGGCACACTGAGTTAGAAGGACCAGCGCTCTGATCTGGGATGCAGACCGTGACACTAGCATGATTTAACAATCAGCTGGGGAGCGGCAGAGAGCGTAAACAGTTCTGCTTTAAAATAGTGCTTATCTTTGCAGATCCACAGCAGAAGTGCACCACTGGAATTCAGTCACGACAAAAGCAGCATGAGGTGTGTATCTTAGGCATCTCCATGGTAGAGGTGGTTTGCCAATAAGTCTGTAAGGGCAAACCTTCCTAGCACTGAGCAGTTTATCCTGGCAAAAGAGAGTGCTGCCTGGTATGGCCAGTACCCAGAGCAAAATGAGTTGTACCAGCAAAACTAGTCTTTGCTGGTATAACCGCGTCTCCACTACGGCTTTGGCAGGTATAAAAATGTTGGCAAAAATCACCCTTCAAAGTGACATAACTGTACAAGCAAGATTCTTCACACTTTACACCTTTCTGGAGCCCCTTCTATCCAGAGGGGGAAAGTAAGGGATGAGGGGTCCCAGCTTAGTCAGGGGTCTGATCTCCCACCTCCCCCCCGGCTCTCACCTATGGCACCCTACTTGCTGCCCATGCTCCAGGGGCATACGGGGCGGGGATAGGAGAGGAGGCGTCAATGAGGGGGCTGGCCCAGCATGGGGGGGGCGCGCTCTGGCTCAGTAGATGCAGGCTCTCACCTGCAGCACCCTATGCACTGCCCCTGCTCCAGCCAGTAGGGTGCATAAAGGGAGAGGGAGTCCAGGCCCGGGGGAGGACTGGGGGCCGGATGTGGGGGTTGGGAGGCCCGGTGCGCTGCCCCCCCTCCAGCCAGTAAGGGGTGTATGGGGAGGGGGGCTCAGCCCAGGAGAAGAGTTGGGGAACCCGGTTTTCACCTGCGGCGCCCCACGTTCTGCCCCCACTCCAGCCCCAGCAGGTAGGGGGTGTACAAGGAAGGGGGGGCCATCCTGGGAAGGGGGCAGAGGAGCCCGGCTCAGGAGGGGGGCCTGGGAGGGGGGTTGAAGGGCCTGGCCGGGGAAGGGGTTGGGGGGCCCGGCTCTCACACGTGGTGCCCCATGCGCTGCTCCATTCCAGCCAGTGTGGGGTGTATGGGGAAGAGTGGGTCCAGGGCCGGGAAGGGGGTTGGGGGGCCTGGTTCTCACCCATGGTGCCCCAGCAGGTAGGGGGTGTACAGGGAAGGGGGGGCCCAGCCCAAGGGAGGAGTTGGCAGGCCCGGCTTGGGAGGAGGGTTGGTGGGCCCGGGGAAGAGGGGGCCTGGGAGGGAGAGGTTGGGAGGCTTGGCCCGGGAGAAGGGTTAGGGGGCCCAGCTCAGGAGGAGGATTGGCGGGCCCAGGGGTTTGGGGGGCCCGGCCCGGGGGAGGAGGAGGGGTTTGGGGGGCCCGGCCCGGGGGAGGAGGAGGGGTTTGGGGGGCTAGAGGCTCGGCCCGGGGGAGGAGGGGAGGCCCGGCCCCGCGGAAGGGGAGGGGTTGGGGGCCCAGGAGGGAGGAGGGTTGGCGGGCCCAGGAGAGGGGGGGGGCCCGGCCCAGGCGAGGGGCAGTTGGGGGGCCCGCGGAAGGGGGCGGCGGGGGAGCTTGGCCCAGTGGGAAGGGGGGGCCGGGCCCGGGGGAGGAGGGTTGGGGGGCCCGGCCCGGGGGAGGAGGAGGGGTTTGGGGGGCTAGAGGCTCGGCCCGGGGGAGGAGGGGAGGCCCGGCCCCGCGGAAGGGGAGGGGTTGGGGGAGAGAGGGTTGGCGGACCCAGGGAAGGGGGTACCCGGGGGAGGGAGGTTGGGGGGCCCGGCTCTCACCCGCGGCGCCCCGCGCGCTGCCCCCGCTCCAGCCCCAGCAGATAGGCCGCCAGCTTGGCGTCGCTCCAGCCGCTGCGCCGCCGCAGGTCCACCCAGGGCCCGTGCGCCTCGCCCAGGTACACCCGCCGCACGTCGTACTTCTTGCGGGACTCGAGGCGGCGCCGGGCCCGGTCGGACTCGGTCAGGCGGGGCCGCCCCCGGGCCTTGCGGCCGCCGCCGACCCCCGCCTCCCCCGCGCCGGGCCCGGCCTCCTCCTCCTCGGCCGCCTCCTCCTCCTCCGCCGCCGCGGCCGGGGCCGGGCCCCGCTGCGCCTCGCTCATCCCCAGCCCGCTCGCCAGCCGGCCGCGCCGCGCCGCCCCGCCCGCTGGTGGGCCGCTCGCAGGAGCCCGGCGCAGGGGCAGTGACGTCAACGGGCCGCGACCCGCTTCCGGTTCCCCGCCCCCTCGCTGCTCCGCGAGAAAAGTCGCCCTGGTCGGCCGCGCGCCTGCCCGCCTCGTTGCGCTCTAGGCATGCGCACCCAGCGCCGTGCCGCGGGTGGTGCCCCCCTCTGCGCCTGCGCTGGGTTCGGGGCCCAAGAGCCCGTCGAGAGAGAGAGAGAGAGAAGCTCCGCCCTCAGCGTGCGCACAATGCTACGAGGGCTGGTCGTCTTTTTGCGCATGCGCTGGAGATTTTTCTCCCTCCACCCCCTCGCGGAGATCCCTTGCGCATGCGCCCCAGCACTGGGTGCCTGGCTGTGCCCTCCCCCCGCAGCCTTTTCAGGGGGTCCCAGCGTTCGGGCTGCCCCGAGCTCCGCCTGACCCCAGGGAGGGCAGCCCCTGCCCAGGCGGGCCCCCAGCCGCCCCCAGGGGTCACCCACGCCCTGCTCCCCCCCCCCGGGCAGACCCCTCAGCCCCCCCATCCCAGTACCCCCAGTCTCCCGGGCAGACCCCTCAGCCCCCCCATCCCAGTACCCCCCCCCGGGCACACCCCCGGCCCCCATCCCATCCCCCAGGCAGACCCCCATCCCCCCCATCCCATCCCCCAGGCAGACCCCCATCCCCCCCATCCCATCCCATTCCCCCCTCCGGGGCCCAGCCCCCAGGCAGACCCCCCGCTGCCTCAGACCCAGCCCCCTCCCCACGGCCATTACACCCAGCCCCTGGGACAGACAGGCCAACACACACCCCTGCCAGCCAGCCTAGCCACCACCTTCCCCTGCAGGCTTGGCCCCAGGAGAGCCACCGACCCGGGCCCAGCCAGCACACAGCCCCTCCCTCCCTGAGGATCCCAGGCCCAGCTGGACTTGACTAGCTGAAGAGCCGGCTGGAGGCAGCTCAGCCCAGTCACAACCCCCAGCAAGTAGCTGCCCTGTGATCAGCAGCACCCTCCCTGTCCCCTCAGCCAGAGCAGCACAAGGTCTCACCCGTGGCCTCCGACCAGCCCCCCCCACCCCCATCAGGCCAGCTCCTGGCTAGTTTTCAGAGCAGCTTCAGGGGAAGGCGTGGGGAACTGGGGCAGGCTCTGCCAGGCCCCTCACTGGCTTGGGCAGGGGACCCCCAATGCACAAAGCCATGTGGTAATGTTAACCTGCCCCCATTTTATGGAGAAGGACCAGCAGGGCTAGGACTGAGCTTGTTCCCCGTCTTCTTCGGAAAGTGCTGCAGGCTTTTTAATAACGTCTCTGCTCCACGCCCAGGGGGAGCGGTTTAATAGAAGCTGGGATTACAACTCAGGAGGCTCTGGGCTCCCACTGCCGTGCTCAGAAACCCCAGAGAACAACGATCAGGTCCAAATGTAAGACTGCTACACCGAATCGTATGGCGACTAAGCGCATTCACCCAATATGCAGTACGGTACTTAGTGCTAGAGTGAAGGAAGCATGGGCAGGGGGGCAGGCAAATATTCGCAGCACCCCCATTACATGCAACTCTACTAAAAGTGGCTCAGACTGATTGAAAGGACGGATCCATTCCTATGCCATGGTGGCTGCTGAAACAGACTCCCTCTGGCCTATCTGCTCGATTGGCAAGGCAGGAGGGAGCCACATGCAGCTAAACAATCACCAAGGAAGTCGATGAAACAGAGACAGGTTTAAAGCTCTTGCTTCGCGTGCCAACTTTGCGGGATCTCCTCCTCGCCGCTCTCCGAGTCCAAGTCCACCTGGAGCTCTCGGGGCCCCGGCGTGAGATGGAACACAACCGGCGTCTGACTCAAAATGGGATTGGTTTGCTGCAGGCCCAAAATCCACTTGGCCAAAGTGGCCTGGTCTCCTGCCCCGGCCATGCACATGGCAAAGACGGGGCCTTCCTCCACTGCAGGGGATGGGACAGAGAGAACAGAAGCAGCGTCAATATTAGCAAACCCCACAGCACTTCGCATACAGTGCAATGGAGCAGTGGAGTCCAGTAGTGAGAGCAGGGTGACTGGAAATCAGGATTCCTGGGGTCCTAATCTTACCTCCACCCCTCCCTCCACAAGAAAACTGTCAATTCACCGAACAACAATAATCCTCCACCCTCAGGGGGAAGGTTGTCTGTCTGTCAAGGATGCAAAGTCCACACGTTCAGGAACTAATTTTTTTCACCCAGCATTGAAATGCGGCCACTTCTGGGGCAGAACACAACAGCTGCAACACAGCCACTTAGAACAGAAGTCACTGTTCTATCCCGCTGCAGAGGAGCTCTGATTTAAACGTGTTCAGGTAGGGAAGAAAAGTATATGCTGATCTAAGTGACCTGGACGCTTTCTTTCTTGCTTGGGGGATCATATAGAGATAAGAGGGGGAGGAAAAAGATCATTCTTATCCTGGGATCGCTCTTGTAAATTGTGCCAGTGTTAGTTTACACAGTCCTTGCAGACCTCTCTCAGAAGCTCTGGATTAGGATTGGGACTAGTAATGTGGCAGTAACATCCATCCACTCCTGACTGGGGCTGGATTTGAATTAGCAACTTCGAGGCTGACACAAAATATTACAGGCATTGGAAGCTTACACCAAGGGGGAATGGCTTTGGTTGAGGTGTGGAGTTAGGAATTCAGAAGCCGTAGGTTCAGGTGAGCGGGGACAGAGAGATCTGTTAGCCTATGGAACAGCCTCCAGAGGGATGGATCAATTTCTGGGATCTATTTCTGTTTCACTGCCAGCTGCTCTGGCTCTCCCATTGCCTGACTGTCCCAGTGGATAGGATTTGCTCTAAATGCACCCCTACCTCAGCGACCCAGCCCCACGTGAGTTACCTTCATCCACGTAAAATTCCTCATTATCCCAGAGGTCCCGATCCAGGTCCAGGTCGAGCTGCATGGGGTAGTAGAAGTTCCTCTCGGAATCTATCACCTCTTCCTAAGGGGGGGGTGAAAGATATTTATATGGGGGAAGTAAATACCGCCCCCAAACACCTCTGCCCTAGCCAATGGCTAACCTGCATCTCTCTGCCCTCCTTGGACAAGACAAGGCCACTTCTCTAGGTATTCAGCTTGCGCAGTCCATGGATTTCCAGAGAAAGAGGCCAGAATGGCAGCCCTGTGTATCCACAGAGCGAACTTCCTTGCCCAATATCCCTGAGTTGGCCCTAGACAGACCCCCTAAGTGGAAGAGGGGACCTCGACCTCTCCATTGAGGCTGTTAGTGAGGGGCCTGGTCACTGCAGATTGTGCTGGTGGTTTCGGCAATATGTTCACCAGCCCAGCTAGGAATGAGCTGAGATCTGGCAAACTCATGTGCAGGCCAATGAATGGCTGTCAGGTGAAGGTAATTATTGGTCTCCACCAATGAAGGAGGGAATAGAACTGGTGTCCCCTAGAGGGGAAAAAACCCATATTCCAGTCTGACTCCCCTGAGCCAGCCAGTCCCCATGCTGTGGGTCTGGGTCAGAGACAGCACCCCCTAGAGGGGGAAAAGCCCCCATAGCCTATTCCCCACACCCTGCCCCACCTCCACAAGACTTACAGGATTTCCAGAGTGACTCATGTCATTCACCAAACCAGCACCAACTCCGTGGAGTTTGCAATGCAGGGAAACAGCCTGGAAATACAGACCCTCCTCCCCAGAGCCCGCAGCACACAGCCGACAGCCCCACGCAGGGAGGCAAGACGGTTCTTTACCTTTTCTTCAGGAGGTAGCGGCTCTCCCCGGAGTATGTAATAATAAACACACGTCTTCTTCAGCCACAAGGGGAAGGGGCCCTCTACAAACACGGGCCTGGCCGGATTGTGGCGAGCCAGGAGTTCCTGCTGATCGGGGCTCTGGATTCCTAAAGGGAAGGGAAACCACACATGCCACAAATCAAGGATTAGCTACCCGAGGAGAGAATGAACACAATCCAACAGCTCTGCGCTGAACACCAAGCAAAAGCACTCAAGGTGGGGAAGCTCTCCCGAGCAGGAGAATCTGCCAGGCTGAGATTTCTACCTAGGAGCTGGGCTTGTGATCGACAGCCAGGACTCCCCAGATCCAAGAGTGGGATGCGAGGCTCTACAGAGAGGCTTACCTCCTTAGCGGTTCTAAAGACACTAGGCTCCTCAGCGCCGGAGCAGGCTCGTTATTTAAAAGGAGGAAGGAAGGGTTGGGGCGAGCCCATAAAGAAGGCAAGCAAATCCATGTCAATGGGGCAAGAGAGACACCCCCATTCCCAACCCAAACGCCCCCCTCTCGGAGTCTGTCCAGGGTCAAATGAGGCATAGCCCACGTGGCTCGCAACTTCTGCTTCCCCACAGCCTGGCTGCTTCTAGCCAGCAAGACCGAATGGTCCCAGTGCTGACTGTCCCCTCTAGGTAAGGCTCCAAAAGGTGACAGACAACAGGCTAGAGACTTTTCGCTCCCACGTAATCCAGCACTGGCCACTCAAAGGCAAGGTTGTCTGGGGCATCCCGTACCTACGATGTGCAGTTGGGTGATCTCTTTTCCATCATCCAAAATATCTGTCAGAGGCATCTGCAGGAATGAAGACACCTTTGTTAGAGACAGCATCCTTCACATGCGTGGGATCCCCGACCCACTCCCCCAGTTCAATACAGCCAGGCAGGCTGTAGAACCCAAGAGGCCGGGCCCCAGATAACAGAGGAGTAAACTCCTTGGCGCATAGAACAGTCTAGAGGGTGCTCCATGCCCCAATTGCTGCAAGCACCTTCTCCTCTGCATCGGGCTGTGCTAGGGGACGTTCGAGCTGACCAGAGCTAGCTTTGCCTTCAGCTCATTCTGGGACTCCACCGCTGTGCAGCGAGAGGCCGTGGCACGTTCGAGTCCCTTCCCCCGCGGCGCTCACACCCCAATGAGCAAGAGTCAGTCACTCCCATGGCTACAGACAACGTGCTACAGCCGAGTGCCTTTCGTTACCTGATAGACCGTGACCTTGGCGCTCAGGTCCGCAGCGATCCGCTGCAGGCTGAATCTGGCGAGGTCAACGGGGTCTTGGAGGAGGGCCGCCGGGACCGGGTAGGGGTTGGCATGCTTGAATTTGGGGAACCAGTACATGAGCCGCTGGTACTTGCGAACGGGATGGCTCTTCTCACCAAAGATCTGGAGCAGCAGGAACTTCGTCTGCTTGTTGGGCATGATGCCTGCGCATATGAGGGAGGAGAGGTGGGTAAGAGACGCGGACGGTGCGTTCACTGGCCCTCACCATGGGGACTAAGGGACAAATGGGTTAAGTGACTTGCCCAGTTTAGCCAGGGAGTCAGTGGCAGAACTGGGAATAGAACCCAGGAGTCCCGACTCCCACTCCCCCCAGCCCTAACCGCTAACCCACACTGCTGCTATAGGTGTTTGGGCACCTTCCATCCCTACCATAGTTCTCCATCTGCTCCAAGACGTGGATCCCGCATTCCTGCTGCCTCGGGTAGTAGTTGAACATCCTCTGGATGAAGTTGCGGGGCACAAACACTTCCTTGGGGAAGACGTCCAGGATCTTGTTGTAGACGTCGAGCTCCCGCTCCACCCCAAACTCTGGCATCTTCCTGAGGGCCGCATTGATGAACTCGATGTGACCTCTCCGCCGGATGTCTCTCTGGCAGAAGAGCTCCACCGCTCGGCTGAAGCTGGCCTTGTTTCTGTCTCCCTTGCAGGCCCGCTCGAAGAGCTCATCAAAGGGTACCAGGGCCCCATCACGGGACCCTCTGTCTTTCTCCTTGTCCCCTCTTGCCGAGGGGACGAGATCGGAACGGCTCAGGGCAGCACCACTCCGGATGCTCCGCACAGGAACCGGCCAGAAGCCCTAGCAGAGAATCAGATACAAACTGGGCCTTTAGCAGCTGTCGTTTTCCCTGATTAGAGCCCTCTCAGTGGGGCAAGGCCCTAGATATCAGTACCACACTCTACAGCACCATTCCATTCCCCTGGCTCACGGGCACTGGATGCCAGGTTGCAGGCCAGCAGTGACTGGTATCATCTGACAGCAGCTTAGCAGCCTGTGTGCAATGAAACCGCTGGTCTCAGACTACTTCCGAGCAGCCTCTCCTGTGCATCATACCGATCCACTGTGATACCACTCGTAAGAACAGATACCTGCTGCCCCTCTTTCTCCACCCCATTTCCACTCCCCTCAGATTACAACAAACGGGAGCAGTGGGGGGTCCTCAGGCCCTCTTGAAATCAGATCCCTCCGGGCAGCAAATTTTGGGCAACCAAATAAGAAGGGAGAGAGGTTTACAAGATGCACAATCCCATCCCTGATGCTTCACTCCACAGGGCTGCCCACCTGCCCTGGGCCGGTTTCCTTTGGACTGGGAGCTGCTCGGGGCAGGGCCCACGTGGAATTTGTCTCTCACGTGGTGCCCAGTGTGCTGCCCCGCTGAAGGACAGCTGGTACCTGGGCACAGCTGCTTTCCTGCAGCCACGGGAGATCCCTCCCCGGAGCGGCTTGCCGCAGGATGCCTCGGCCGGCAGAGAGCTCTCGGGCCAGGAGCAGCTTCCGCACACAGTTCATGGTGGGGAGTTTGTCCCTCCGACGGGGGGCAGAGGCTGGCGAGGAAGGAGGCTGGAGCTGGGAGATTCAGAATCACGGGGCAGGCTCAGCCATGCCTGACATCCAGGGTTTGCTTGAAACAGACCGAGACGGATTTTAGAGATTTACCGCAGCACACAGGGACAGGAAATCTAGGGGGGGGGAGAGCTCCCTATCACACATTCAGGCTCCCCCCCTTCATGGTGCCCCATATGCAGCCACACACACACCGCTTCTGTGTCCCCCCCACACGTTCAACCTCCCCATGCCCTGCTCCCAAACTCCTGTATATCCCTGACGGGGAGGCCACCGGACCCCCAAAATCCCCAGCCCCTCACCTCACACATACACTTCCCAGACCCCCCCCACCACATGGGCATGCCCCCCCAAATCCCATCTCCACCCCACATATCCAGCCCGCCCTCATTCCCTCCACAGGGAGATGCCCCCCATCCCGTCCACATGGGCACCCCCAGCTCCAGGTGTGCACGGCACCCCAAGCCTGCCACCCCCCATATCCGACCACAGGCCGGCCTCACCCCACCGGGCGCCGCCATTTTAGCACCGCCCCCTCTAATCCCTGCCGGGTCAGGGGGCGGGGCCAATCACGCACGCTGTTTCTAAACCCCGCCCACTCCCAGACCTCCTCCCCGCCCCCCCACTTCCCCAAAATTACCCCACCGGGGCGGGGAGCCGGACACGTGGGTCCTATTTGCCCCCCTTTCCCGGGCAGGGGGCCTCCGCCCTGTGTCCCCTCCCGCCCCCGGCAGAGGGCCCGGACTCCTGGGTTCCATTCGTCGTCCTCCCCCCGCACCCCGATTTTGGCCACGTCCCTTCCTTTGTCTGTGCCTCAGTTTCCCTGGCTGGGGCTGGGGCGAGGATGAATCAGCCAGTGTCCGGGAGCTGCCAAGCCCTTCGCACCCAGCCTCAGACGGGCCCGGACCGGCGGGATGCCCTGATTCACTGGCTGGTTACAAACCAGGGGGCACCTTGTCCGAGGTAGGGGGCACATGGGGCAGGGCCAGGTACAAACCATCCTACCCCCTCGGGGCGGCTCTCACCCAGACTCCGGGTGGGAGGACTGGCCTGCAGGGAGGTTTGACAGACCCCACCGCCCAAGCATGAGGCTCTGCTATTATTTAATATTTCCTCCTCAAAACACCCCCCCTCCACACACACACAGATCAGTCCCCCCACCCCCTTGTGTCAGGTGCTGCATAGACACAGTCCCTGCCCCACAGCAAAGGAAGGGTCAATAACCCCATTTTTCAGATGGGGAAACTGAGTCACAGGGCAGGGCAGTGACGCACCCAAGGTCACTCAGGGATTCTGTGGCCGAGCCAGGAACTGAACCCAGATCTCCTGAGGCCTAGCCCAGGGACCTCCTCCTTCTCCATCTCCTCGCTGGCCCAGTGGGTGCCCTGGCTTTCCTTTCCCCAGCCCTGCTTTACCAGACCCCCACCAGGGGCCACCACCTGGGCATGACCCTGCCTTTGCCCCAGCCGGTCCCTGGATTCCCCACCCCCGCATGCTGCCTGCCCGAGGCCAGGGAGCTGAGTTTCGGGTGCTGTTGCTGAGCAGGCCCCAACTTCAGCTTTATTGACAGCACAGAGGGAACTTTACATTCCCGCTTGATTTCTCCTCCAGACCTGTTCTCTCCCCCAAGGGTCACTTGGATCCTTCCTCACTCCTGCCCCAAGCTGTGGCAGGGCATTGCTGTGCACTGTTAAACACCTGCCATGCCCCACCCCAGAGATGGCTGCATCTCAGCACCAGGTGCGAATCCTTGTATAAACAGCTTCTGTATTCCACCCCTGGGTGACTGAACCTCAGCACTGGAGGAGGGATCTCTGTCTAAACCACCCCTGGATCCCACCCCAGAAGTGGCTGAATTTCAGTCGTGGATTTCGTGATCCCTTTCGTGATTATTTTGCATGTCTCTTTGTAACAGGCTTCAGGCTGAAAGGTGCCTCTGTAAACGTGGGGCTGTAGGGACAACGTGGGGCTGTGGCAACAGAGGAAAGCAGCAACTTCCCTCTTTCAAGCATTGCATGTGCATTGCCCCAGGAGATGTGTGGATTGTCCCTGTTATTCAACAGGGGAAACTGAGGCACGGGGAGGGGAAGTGACTTGTTCATGGTCACACAAGGAGGCAGTATGAGAAGTGAAACTAGAAACCCAGGAGCCCTGGGCCTAACCACTAGACACCCAGCCCCCATCCCGCCCCGCCCAAGAATAGACCCAGGAGTTTGACTCACAGCTGCCTCCTGCTTTAACCACAGAGCAGCTGTAAGTTCAGGAGACCGAACCCAGGCGTCCTGACTCCCAGCCCCCCTCCCCTCCCGCCAAGGGGCTAGAACCCAGGCGTCCTGGCTCCCAGCCCCCCCTTCCCACAAATGCTAGATTCCCCCTCCCCTCCTGCCGCGGGGATAGAACCCAGGCGTCCTGGCTCCTAGCCCCTCCCCCCGCGACAGGGAGCGAACCCAGGCGTCCTGGCTTTCAGAGCCACCCCCATGGCGGACCTGGCTCGTCCCTCACCTTGGAACCTGCCACCTGGCCGGTCCCCACGACGGGGTGGGGGCAAGGGGCAGGCGGCGGGGGCGTGGCTAGCCCCAGAAGGGGGCGTGTCCAGTGCCGGGATTGGCGGAGGCGGGGGCGCCGGCCAGCCCCTCTGTCAGAGCCAGGAGCGGGGCGTGGGGCGGCCCCGGGCTGGGATGTGGCACCGCGGCGGGACCGCCGCCTGGGAGCTGGGAGCGCGGCGGGAGCCCCTGGGCTCCGAGCAGCCGGCTCCCCACGCCCGGGGGCAGGAGCCTCCCAGGTGGGTGGATCGTGCGAGCCACGCGGGGCAGGGCGAGCCTGGGAGTGGGGGGAGCCGGATCCATGGGGGGGCTGTGTCCTGGGGGGGGAGTGGGGGGAGGCGGATCCATGGGGGGCTGTGTCCTGGGGGGGAAGTGGGGTGGAGGCGGATCCATGGGGGGCTGTGTCCTGGGGGGAGCTGGATCCATGGGGCCCTGTGTCCTGGGGGGGCGAGTGGTGGGGAGCCAGATCCGTGGGGGGTGAGTGGGGGGAGGCGGATCCATGGGGGGCTGTGTCCTGGGAGGGCGAGTGGGGGGGAGCCGGATCCGTGGGGGGTGAGTGGGGGGAGGCGGATCCATGGGGGGCTGTGTCCTGGGGGGGGAGTGGAGTGGAGGCGGATCCATGGGGGCCTGTGTCCTGGGGGGGCGAGTGAGGGGGAGCTGGATCCGTGGGGGGTGAGTGGGGGGAGGCGGATCCATGGGGGGCTGTGTCCTGGGGGGTGAGTGGGGGGAGGCGGATCCAGGGGGGGCTGTGTCCTGGGGGGGTGAGTGGGGAGAGGCAGATCCATGGGTGCCTGTGTCCTGGGGGGGTGAGTGGGGGGAGCCGGATCCATGGGGGCCTGTGTCCTGGGGGTCGAAGGAGGGGAGCCGGATCCGTGTGGGAAGGAGCCAGATCGATGGGGGGTTGTGTCCTGGGGGGCAAGTGGGGGGAGCCGGATCCATGGTGGGGGGGTCTGTGTCCTGGGAGGGAGAATCGGGGGGCAGCTGTGGGTTCAGGGTATAGAACCCCAGGAGTCCTGACTCCCAGTCCCTGCTTCCCACCCCCCACCGCCCCCCCAACCACTAGATCCTGCTCCCTTCCAGGATCTCTGAGCTTGCCTGGAGCGGGGAAGCCAATGCTGTGGGAAGAGGGGAAGCCATGAGGGGCCGGGCTGCGGGCTCCCTCGTGGCACACTGAAATTGGCACGGTGCATTTGGGGAGACTGGGAGGACCCCCCATGAAATCAGGCCTCCTGTCACTCATCCCTGAGCTGGCCCGCAGCCAGTGCCTCTAGCCTGGGCACGCAGAATGCACCGGGCCGACCCCACCGCTGAGGGGGGCATTACGCCAGGCTGGCTTTTGGCCCCAGACAGGGTTAGTGGCAGGCGGGGGGAGATTGGCTGCAAGTTTTGCCACTTCGTTACTTGCCCAATTTGCGTATTGACCGGCCAAAATGAATGATAATAATTAACCCCGTGGAGGGGGCTGGGCCCGGCACAGCGAGACGGAGGTGGCGGAAACTGGATTGTTTGGCTGCACGTTCCTGTTCCCTGGCGTTGGTGTTTTGCAACCTTTAATTATTGAATGTGAGCATCTCACCCGCCCTGCGAGCCGGGCACCTCGGGTGTTTCCCTGGAGGTTGCCAAGTTCCCCGAAATCCCTCCCATGCTCCCCGCCATGCTAACCTGTAACTCCCCTCCCAGAGCTGGGGAGAGAACCCAGGAGTCCTGACTCCCTGCTCCCCAACCACTAGCCCCCACTCCCTTCCCAGAACTGGGATAGAACCCCGGAGTCCTGACTCCCGGCCCCCGCCAGACTCTAACCACTTAGGTGGACCCTGGCATTTCCCTATTCCCCCCCCCCCATTCATTCCATGTGATCAGTCTGTGTGAACCCCCACCCCTTTTGCACGAGTGCAGCCCCGTGAACACAGGGAGCTGGCATGGCACTGAGGCCTGGCTCAATGTGGCCGCTCCGTCCCGTGGGGGCCTGGCTCCCAGCCGCAATCGGCTTTGTTCTCTGGCCCTGATCCCTTTGCCTTGGCAGTGAAAGCAGGAGGTGGCATCTCGATTGAACTTGAGACCCAGTTCCGGTTACCTCAGCCAGACACTCAGTACCCGCGCTCAGGCCTGTCGGTGGGGCAGGGACCTTGCGAGGGCGTCTGCCCCTGTCCCTCCGCACTGAAGTGGGACCCGGTAAACCCAGCCCGTCCCTGCCCGCTCTTCGTCCCGCCTGTTCTGAAAAGCCTCCAGCCACGGGGATCCCACGGGGATCCCTGCCACAGCCATTGGCTGCCAACACCACTGAGAGCTGCGAACGCAACTGTTCCTCCTGGACCAGGGCACGGGCCATCAGGCCTAGGGGTTGGAACCGCAGGTCAGCAGCAGAGTCGGGGCTGGAGCCGGCGCAATCGGAGCTGCAGGGAGTGCTCCTGCTGGGCTTAGGAGCATGACCCAGGACCCCGTGGTGCCAGGCGCTGCACATTATTTATTAGGTGTATTACGGTAGCGCTGAGGCGCCCCAGCCATGGCCCAGGACCCCATGGTGCCAGGCGCTGCACATTATTTATTAGGTGTAGAACAATGAGATGAGGCTAATGGGCATGGTGGGCAGCAGGCTCAGCTCTAAACCATTGTACCTATCTGGTGCCCGTCACCGTGGTATCTGGTCTGGAGGAGGAGGGCCGGCTCCAGCCCCTCTTAGAACCTCACCCACCCAGACCCCGTTTCTTCCCCACACAGAGGGAGCCAGCATTCAGTCCCTGGGCCCCATGGCACTGCCTGCCCTCCCCGCACACATGCCCGCTGCCAGCCCCCCCTCACTCCCGACCCACAGCCCCACCCTGGGCTCCCCCCAGCTCTGCCGGCCGCCCTGACTCCCGACCCACAGCCCCACCTTGGGTTCGCCCCAGCTCTGCCAGCCCTCCTCACTCCCGACCCCCAACCCCACCCTGGGCTCCCCCTCAGCTCTGCCGGCCCCCCTCACTCCCAACCTGCAGCCCCCGCCAGTGCCCAGAGGTGGATTACGGTTTTGTGGGGCCCTGGGCCAGAGCAAGTGGGCCCCCCGCCTGCAGTCCATTCCTCTGCCCGCCTGCCGGGGCCGGGTAGCGGGGTTGGGGCATGGAGACTCATTTTTCTGGGGTCCCTGGGCACAGACCCCATTGGCTAATCTGCCACTGGCGGTGCCCCTCGGTCCCAATCTGCAAACCCTCCCCTCCTGCTCCTTCAGGCCGGGCCATGGTGTGGATCCAGGGTTAGATCCACCAGCGTCAGTTTGCAGCTTCACAGCCTGTTTGGTTTGAAACCCCCGGGGCTTGCTGGGAGAGGTCACCTGCCCCGAACCCCCCCACCCCACCCCACCGGGGCTCCTGCCCCGAACCCCACCCCCATCTCAGAACGGATTTCAGGGTTCCAGCAGGACACGTCTTGAGCAAATATTGAATGAAGTGCAGAGGTTAGTTTACAGTGCAGAGGTTAGTTTACAGGAGGCTCATTAAGCAAATCCTTAATTACAGGCAGCAGGGCTCCTCTGGGCAAGGATCTCTACCAGCGCCTGCTGGATCCAGGGGTTGGGTTAAAGCTCCAGCCTCTGGCGGCATGGGCTGGGCCTCTAGGAGAATCTCACCTTTTGCTCACAAACAGAAATGATCCTGCTCCCCTCCCCGAGGATAGAACCCAGGAGTCCTGGCTCCCAACCCCCCTGCTCTAACAACTAGATCCCGCTCACGTCCCAGGGCTGGGGATAGAGCCCAGGAGTCCTGGCTCTTGCCCCCTTATCATTCCATAATGCTCCCCCCTTTTGGCAGGCCCTCAGCATCAGGCCTCTCTCCCTGTGGGTTCGATCCCCAGCTCTGGGAGGGGAGTGGGGACTAGTGGTTAGAGCAGGGGGGCTAGGAGCCTGGACTCCTGGGTTCTATCCCCACTCTGGGGACAGAGGACCTTGATCTCTGCGTTGCAGTGGCCTGCAACCCCCGCGGGGGTTGGTTCCGGCCAGTTCCTGGGGCCGGGCGGTCAGGGCTGCTTGTTGGGACGTGCATCCCTTTCCAAACAGCCCCTGCCCCCAGCTCAGCGATCACCGGGTGCCCAGCTGGCACGGCCCTGGAGGGCACGGCCACGTCCCCATCCCCCACCACGGGGCCAGATCCCCCTCTCAGCTCCAGAGTGTGGGGCACATCCTGGGGGGCTGCTGGTGCCCCCCCTCCCCGCTGGCCTTGGTCTGCTGTGCCGGGCACTGCCCATTCCTTGGCAGTAGGGCTGGGCAGCACCACACGGCACCAAGGGCCTGTGGTGGGAAAAGGGCACAGGTCTGGGCATCACTGTGGTGGGGGACCAGAGAGAATTAAACTCTTAAATACTCTCCCCTCTGTGACGCAGGCTTATCACCGCTCCACGGAGATCCGGGGCTGCAGGTCAGGAGCGAGGGGCATCGGCAGGGTGTGTGTGTACCGCTGCCCTTTGCTAGGTGGAACGAGAACAGCTCTGCTCTGTGTCATATGCCCTATAATGCTCTCAGCCAGTGGTGATTCTCCTCCCGCTCAGTTGTGGGGGCTGGTGCTTCCTGACCAGGAGGCTCCAGATCCCATCCCTGTGGGGCCCCACGCTCCCTTTACAGGTGCCATTGAGCGGCCATGGAGGAGTCCACACGGCTGGGTTACTGCATCGTGGCCGGCAGCTTCGTGACCTTCCAATTCTTCTTCTCGGCCGTCAGCCCCCAGCTCTCGCTGGCACTCAGCCGCCGCTACTGCGGCCTGACCGCTGTCAAAAAGTGCGAGTGGAACTCCAGGTACCGCAGTCCTCGGGCCTGAGGGGAGCAGGACAGAACCCAGGAGTCCTGGCTCCCCGTGCTCTAACCACTAGACCCCACTCCCCTCCCAGAGCCAGGGTTAGAACCCAGGCGTCCTGGCTCCCAGCCCCGCAGCGTCTAACCACTAGGCCCAGCCCCCAGCGGGAGCCATCCGGACGTTCCTTGTGGGCTTAGCCTGAGAACATCCTGGCGCGTGAGGCGTCTGACGGGCTGAAAGGAGTCATTGTCCAAGCCCAGGGGCTGGGTGCTTGGAGCAACATGGGGGGGGCAGAGCCGTGTGTGATCCCTGGGGGGCCACTGGGGGGTTGAGCCGTGTGTGATCCTGCGGGGGCCATGAGGGGGGCAGAGCCGTGTGTGATTCCCGCGGTGGAGGTCTTGGGGGAGGGGGGCTGAGCCACGTGTGATCCTGGGGGCATTATGGGGGGGCTGAGCCATGTGTGATCCCTGGGGAGGCCAAGGGGGGGGACTGAGCCATGTGTGATCCCCCCCAGGTGTGTCTCCACTCTGCACGCGCTCATCGTCGGCCTCTTCTGCGTCTACATCCTGCTCTTCGATGGAGCCATTAACGCCAACCCCATCTGGTGAGCTTCCCTGGTGCCCCTCACTCCCGACCCACAGCCCCCTGCTCCCTGCCCCACAGCTCCCCCCGGTGCCCCTCACTCCCAACCCACAGCCCCCTGCTCCCTGCCCCACAGCTCCCCCGGTGCCCCTCACTCCTGACCCTCAGCCCCCTGCTCCCCACCCCCAGGTCCCCCGGTGCCCCTCACTCCCAACCCACAGCCCCCTGCTCCCTGCCCCACAGCTCCCCCCCGGTGTCCCTCACTCCCGACCCGCAGCCCCCTACTCTCCCAGCCCTGGCTTCCTCCCCCCCGACACACACAGTTCTGTAGCTGGCTGCAGCCCATGCTCGGAGTTGGGGGCAGATTTGCCCTGGTCCCTTTCCCAAGCCCTGTCTCTCACAGCTGGTTGGAAGGTGCCAGCCCTGGGCCAGGGGGCAGGGGGGGGAGGGGAGGTCCCGTGGGCCTGAGGTCACATGGTGGCAGAGGTGATAAAAGACTGTTTTGTGCCGGGGAAGAATGGCCTCCTTGTTCCCCGGCTGCCAGGAGCCAGAGCCGCCCGTGCAGCTGGCATCGGCGGGGCAGAGGAGGCTGCACGGTGCGGGTGGGCACAGCCTCTTGCATTGGGGACTGGAGCCCAGGGGCTGGCATGGTGCCCGGACATAGGGTTGCATGCAAGGGGGATCTGGGGCCCAGGCACTGTGGGGAGCGAGCGTCTGATGGGGGGGAGCTGGCCCTGTGATCACCCCCCTGCCTGTGTTCATGCTCCGCCTCTCCCCCCGATACTAACCCCCCCACCCCGTCCCATGCCAGCCCCTCATCCCCTGACTCCTTGTGCTTCCAGGGGGGACCCTTACCTGGTGAAACTCAACGTGGCCATCACCTGCGGCTACCTCCTCTACGGTAAACGCTGGGGGCACCGTGCTGCCCCTGCTGGCTGGCCTGGGGACTGCGACCCCCAGCTCTTTGGCCTCCCTGACCTGGGGGGACCCCAGAACTGGGATTTCAGGCACAAAATGATCTAAACCCCTAAAAAAAACTGGGGAAACTTCTTACAATTTTGGTGACTTTTTCCTTCTGGAGTGAAAGGAGCCACCAGGCATTGGGGCCATGGGCCTGGGGGGCTGCCCGGCAGGGCCAGGCTTTGGAGCTGAAGCAGGGAGCTGCAGTGGGGCAGCTGGGCAATCAGGGGGGTTGGACCCTGAAACCCCACCCAAGTGGGAGTTGTTTGTGCCTCCCACCCAAGCTGAGGACCCCAGGAATAGATGGAAACTCCAGGAGAAATCCAGGTGCCCAGCCCAGGGTGAGGGTCTCCCAGGCAGCGAATGGTTTGTGGGGCCCCCAAAGGGCTGACTTCCGACAGGGCCAGCGCTGAGCTCACTCCAGGAATCGGGCCTCTTCCGGGGACACACACCGGCTACAGGCCCCGCTCTGAGAGGCTCGGGGCGGGAGGTGCCAGGCTTGCGAGAGGGGGTATGTGGGGAGAGTGTTTGGGGTGGGGGGGCGTCGTGCTGCGCCTGGAGGGGCTGGTAGGGTTTGTTTGTGTGTGTTTGTGCATTTCCCCATTGCTGAGCCTGACACAGCGCCCTCCCATGGGGGCCCCAGCACACTGACCTGTCCCCCCCCATTGTCCCCCCGGCCCCCCCGCATTAAAACTCCTCCGTGTGTGTTTCAATTCCAGATTTGCTGCTGCTCCTGCGGTACTGGAAGATGCTGGGCGACTCCCTGTTCGTTTGCCACCACTTGGTGGCGCTGTACGCCTACGGATACGTGCTGGTCAGTGCCAGGTCCTGGCCGGCTGCTCTGGGGCAGGCTCCCTCCCCTGTCCCAGCCCCCCAGATCTCGGCTCTCTCTGTGCTTCCTCTGCACCCCCCGCCCCAGCTACTTCCTTTGCCCCCGCTCCGAGGGCAATGGCTGGGTCCATCCAGGCTCCAAATTCAGCTTCAACCCCCCCCCTTTAATCCCAGCCAGAATCCACCCCCCCATTTCAAGTCAAAGCTCCGATTTCAGCCCCCATTCGCCAGCTGGCGTCCCCCCTCCCCAGGCCTGGAGGGGCGGGAACGCAGCCAGAACAGAGGAGCCCAAGGCACCTGCCTCTGGGAGCTGGGAGGCTGGGCTGGGCTTGGGGCTAAGGGACTGAGATTCATGAGAGCTGGGTTCGAAGGGGTCTGGCCGCTGCTGGAGACGGGATACCATGGTAGATGGGCCCGTTCCCTGTTCTGCAGCAGGGAGGGGATAATCTCAGAGGGTTTAACACCAGGAGGGACCCTTAGATCTAGTCTCACCTCCTGCACAGCACAAGCCGGAGAATTTCACCCACCTTCTGCATGAGACATTAGCTCAAGGCAGAGAGCGCGTCCCCTTCAGATGAGCCCTGCTGGGCCCTGGACTCCCCACTTTGCATGCGGCTCGGGGTGGGCACCCTGGGGCAGATGGCGAGGGCTGTACCAGGAAGGATGGCCCAGTGATTAGTGTCTAGCCCAGGACTTGGGAGTCCTGGGTTCAATTCCCTGCTTTGCCACAGACTGCCTGTGTGACCCTGGGCCAGTTGTATAGCTGTTCAGTGCCTCAGTTTCCCTCTTTGTATAATAGCCCTGCCAGGGGCATTGTGAGGCTAAATACACCAACGATGGCGAGGTGCCCAGATGCCACGGTGATGGCAGCCGATGTGCACTCACACTGTGGCTGCAGGGCTGTGCTGGGAGACAACAATTGGGCCTGCCCCCCCTCCCCACCCCCAGGTGGCTTCCCTTGGTGGCCAGCGACTCGCCAGGGGACGCAGGGGGCCGTTTGCCTGCGCAGCCCCAGGTGCTTGTTAGCACCAAAGCTCCCCGGGCCGGGAAGGAGGCGCCGGCAGCCGAGATCCGTGGAACGTCCTGGGCCGAGCAGCCAGCGCTGGCTGGAAACCCCCCTTCTGGCAGCTCAGGCTGGTCATCCAAAAACCAGGGGCTGCTTTTGAAAATTTCCATCCAAAAAGCTTTAGGCGGGTGTCAGTGACTAAATACTGTGTATTAGGTGTATTACGGTAGCCCCTAGGCACCCTGGTCATGGCAGGGACCCTGGGCACGGCACAGAACAATAATTCCCAAGCTCCATCCAGCCCCTGCCTTGAGGCACCCGAGTCCTGGGGAAGAAATCTGCCTCTTACCATAGGACTGCTCAGGCCCGAGGTCCTGACCTGCTGCCCCACCCAGGCTCTGACAGGGGCTGGCACCAGCTGCCCCCAGGGAAGGGGAAAGAACCCTGCAGTGGAGGGGGTGGGAGGATCCTCTCCCCCACTAAGGGCTCATGGGACGCCCCTGGTCTGCTTAGCACCCAGTGTGGCCGTCCCCAGCCGGTCCCAGATCACTGGGGAGGAGCCTCGTTGGCTTCAGAATCGGGACTTTCTACTGGTATTTGGGGTTCTTCTTATGAACCGGGGGGGTTGCAGCCGTAGCTGGGTTCCCCTGGCCCTGGCAGCTTTATCCGCCCCGCTGAGGGCCAGGAGCTCTTCTCGGCCCCACGCGGGCCAGGACGCTGCTTTGCCCCGGGACTCCAGGAGCTGGGGACTGAAACCGACTCTCACCCGACTCTGGCAGCTGGGGCGTCCGCTCAGAAACGTGGGGGGCTGGGGACCAAGCTGGGGCAGCATGTAGAATACAGGGGACTGTATTCCAGCCTGCAGCATCTTGGGTAGGGTCATAGGGACCTATGAAAAGTCAGGGGGGCAAACCAAAGTGTGGGGGGGGCAATCACCCTCCCCCATAGCAAGTGAGGCCCCAGCTTGGCAGCCCTGTTAGAATCGGCCAGGCCTGTGAGCTAGGCTATTCACTTGCGCGCCGTGTTTTCACCCGGGTCAGTCTCCCCTGTTTGTGGGGCCATCGGCCCCCCCAGAACTTAGCCAGCAGGAAGAGTCAGGACCCAGCCCCAGCTGGCGTCTGTCTCCCCACTCTGCCCCCTGCACTGCGCCCAGGCCATGGGAACATCTAAACATCTCATTTGTGACGCCTTACCAAACAACCGGCCCTCCCTGGCATGACCCCGGTACTGAACTCCCCAGGGGGTCAGCCCCCCCATAGCTGTCAGATACAGCCCCACTAGCACCTTTGGGGTCGTGGGGGGGACACGCAGAGGGAGCCTGGCCTAAATATTTGGACAGCTCTTTGAACTGGGGTGGGGCAGGTTGAGATTGGGAGCCATACACAGAGCTGGGTAGGGGAGACCCAGGACTGGGGTAATGGGGCTGCGAGTCAGGACTGAGGGACACTAACAGAGCTGGGAGGGGCAGGGATCCTAGGGCTGGGCTAGCAGGGGGCTCTGGGTGGGGATTGGGGGCACTGGCAGATCTGGGTGTGGGGAGGCCCAGGGCTGGGCTAGCAGGGGGCTGCGGGTCGGGACTGAGGGGCTCTGGCAGGGCTGGTGCGGGGGGACGGGACTCTGCTCATCTCTCCCCTACAGAAGGTGCAAAGGAACCTGGTGGGGGTGGGCCCCTCTCATGGCTCCAGGTCTTCAGGGAAGTGACTCTGCCTTGGGGTCTGTGAGTCCAGCGACCCGCCCCTTACTTCATGCTGGGGCACAGCTCAGCGCCCCCCACCTCTGGGGTGGTTCCTGAGCAGGCCTGGGGTGGAGGATCTGTCCCCCCCGTGAGCCCCTTGGAGCAGGGGATTAACAGCCTCTCTCTCCCCTAGAGCCGAGGGGTGCTGCCCTATTTCGCCAACTTCCGCCTCCTTTCCGAGCTCTCCACCCCATTCGTCAACCTGCGGTGAGTCCGGGGGAGGGCTGGGCAGGGGCTGGTGCTGGGGGGCTCTAAGGTGCCTGAGTGTCCCAGTGGGACACGGATTCAAATTCTCCTGAGGCGCTGGGGGATGAGGATGGTGCCACTACCCCAGAGGATGCTGGGATACAGACGGTGTAGGGAGGGGGGCTGAAGGGTAGGGCAGGCAACCCTAGATCAGTGGGGCTGGGAGTTAACACCCTTTTGACTTGCATCAGGGCAGCTTCCACGCCCCTCCCTCCCCCGGGCTATGGGCTCAGGCTCTCTGCAGACTCAGGCAGAGTCTGGCTTAATGAGAGGGCTGATGTGATCATGTGACGCCAGGAGCTGGAGGGGGCAGGGCCTGAGGCTGTTTAAAGTGACCGCGCACCTTTCTCGTGGCCCAGGTGGTTCTTTGACACCGTGGGGCAGCCCCGCTCCTCCTGGTTCGTCCTGGCCAACGGCCTGGCCATGACCGTGGTCTTCTTCCTGGTGCGCATCGCCGTCATCCCCAGCTACTACGCCCGTGTGCTGGCCTGGCACGGCACGCCCGAGTACGCCCGCCTGGGGCTAGCCGTGCAAGTGGCCTGGATCATGCCCAGCCTGGCCCTGGAGGTCCTCAACCTGGTCTGGATGTACAAGATCATCCGGGGCTTCTATCGGGCCTTCTGCCGGTCCCAGGAGCGCAAGGCGGCCTGCAGCCACGGGGACTAAGCGGGAGCTGGACTTCCCCAGGGGGCGCAGCCAGGGGGCCCCCAAGCTCCTGGCACAGATGGAAGATCCACTCTAGTTCCCATCAGAGCCCTCAGCAACAGAAATACCCTGGCCTGGCATGTGCCCCCAGGCATATGGACTGGCCCCCACTGAGCAACAGGGGCATCTGGACTGGCACATGCCCTACAGGCAGCTAGGAAACTCATGGAGATCACAGACTGGCATATGCCCCAGGCACCCAGGAAATCCATGGGGCACCGGGACTGGCACTGAGCACTTGGGACATCTGGACCTGCGCATGCCTGTCTTTGTGGGGGCCTGCGTGTCCATGCACAAGGGGCACGGAGGCTCCAGCTGGGTGGGGGGCAGAGGGCAGAGCGGGGAGCCACAGTAGGGCCATGCTGCAGCCTAGTGAACAGCTTCCCCAGGCCTCCGCACCCCCTCCAACTCCTACAAAAAGGGGAAGGAGGCCCACACTACTGGGCTGGAGAGTTGGGGGGGTGGGGCCCACGTGTGCTGAACCCCCGAGGGCCAACGGTTATTTGTAGCTTTTGAGGACACACACACACACCCCCAGGATCCTGCAGTCTGACCCAGGCTCCTCCCTGCCAGATGCCTCCTGGCCCAAAGCACCCCCCCTTCCATAAGGCCCTGGCCCCCTACCCAAGGGGATGGGGCAGGGTCCTGGGGCTGAGCCTGCTCTGGCAGGGGGAGCGGGGTGCGGAGTTGGGAGCCACACGGGTCCCAGCAGGGGTGTCTCTGGCACAGGGCAGCCCCCAGCTAAACATGTTCAGAACCCTCTGGACTGGGGCCCCCGGGAACCGGCCTATAGTCCCTGCTCTGCTGCAGACTCCCAAGGCGAGTCGCGGTTCCTCTGTGCCTCAGTTTCCCTGTCTGTTAAAGGAGGACAATGCCCCTTCAGCTGTGCCTTCTCTCTTCAGACTGGGAGCTCTGTGGGGCAAGCCTGTCCTCCATTCTACCCGTGCAGCGCCCGGCACGGCCGGGGGACCCCCGATCTCGGCCAGGCCCAGACAGTGCCCCTTGATTTCGGCCTGGGCCTCTAGGCATTTCCATGCTCCCAGTGACACTCTGAAGTAGCCTCCCTCACCAGGTCTCGCTCTGGTCAGCTCCGAGATCGGGTTTTTTGGACGGTTTCCAGTGAAGAATCTCAAATTCCTTCTCGATTCCTTGTTTCATATCTGACATTTCTGCCCTAATGAGGAATTAAGCCTCCCCCCATACTAATTTATTAACCCCAAACCCCCCCCCCCCGGGCCAGGGGACGAGCGTCCAGCTCACCCCCGAACCTGGCTGGGCTCCGACCTCTCCGGCCACGTTTGCCTCCAGTGTCTGTCTGTCAGGGGTGGGGTGGGACCCTCAGTGTGGGTGTCAGGGGACAGGCCACTGGGCTGGGACTCAGGACACCTGCGGTCCGTCCCCAGCTTTGCCACTGGCCAGCTGGGTGACTCTGCACAAGTCACTGCCCATTCTGTGCCTCAGTTTCCCCTCCCGCCCTTTGTTTAGATTGTGAGCTTGTTGGGGCAGGGACTTTACTTCGTTCTGGGTCTGGGCAGCCCCCAGCTCAACAGGAGCACCCCCACATCTCAGCTGGGGTCTGGGCAGCCCCTGGCACAATGGGAGCACCCCAATATCTCAGCTGGAGTCTGGGCAGCCTCTGGCACAAGAGGGCCCCCCCACATCTCAGCTGGGGTCTGGGTAGCCCCTGGCACAATGGGGGCCCCAATCCTGGTTATGGGCTCTAAGGACAGTAGGACCGGTCAGTAATACACCAATTTGCACCAGCTGAGGACCTCGCCCTCTGACCCCTCCAGGCCTGGCTGTCAATTGCCCCTTAGTAACAGCGGGCGCCCTCGGCTGCCGGGTTCAGGGCTGGCCTGGAGCATTTACCCTGTCACCCGTTTCCTCAGTATGGTCCCCACCCTCACTCTCTGCCCTAAAGCCCATCAGGCCGGAGCCCAGCCCTAAACTCAAACCCGCCAGCCCGGGCCCGATGCCGGGGGATTCTCCGGCCTGTTCTCTGGGGGGCGATCGGAATCCACTGCCCACCGCACTGCCCGGTGCCAGCTCAAACCTGGCATTTCGTACCCTCCGCCCCAAACACCTGCATCCCCGTTGGCCCGCGCCCCCCCAGAGCAGCACACAGGCTCCCACTGCCACCCCCTGGGGGTGCCGCCGGCAGGAGAATGGGGGAGGGGACAGACAGAGGGACGTGACACGAATTGCGGGGACTCAGGTTTGCAGGGACTCAGGTTTGCTCTTGTGGCAAGATCGTTCTCGCGCCTCGCAGCACCGTTCTCACGGGGGGCGGATCCCCCCATCTGAGGCCCGTCTCTCATCCTGCCCCCTGGACTGTGATCGCCAAGCGGTGCGGGGGCCTGGGCGGCTGGTGTATGAAAATAACAATAAACAGGATTTCGTTTATTACGCTGGGCCGTCCTGCAGCCCTTTCTCACGGGCTCCCTGCAGGGAGAGGTGGCCGTGTGATTTCAGGGGTGCCCTGTGCATTGGGTGGGTGCAGTGGGGGGCAGGCAGCCCCTTGCTGAAAGGGTATTTCAATATGACAGGTGGAGCCCACCTTGGTGTGTGGGGGGGGGGAGGCATGTTTGGGGAGGGGTGAAGCTGTATGGACTGCACGGGGGGCACATTGTGGGGCAACGTGTGTGTTGGGGGCCAAGGGTGGGGGGGTGCATCAGACTGTGTACATGTTGGGTTGGTGGGTGGATGTCTTGCGGCTGGGAAAATAACCCAGGAATCCTGATTGCCGGCACCCCCACTTCTCTAACTACTAGACCCCACTCCCCTCCCAGAGCTGGGGATAGAACCCAGGAGTCCTGCCTCCCAGCCCCTCCCCCCTTGTAACCACCAGACCCCACTCCCCTCCCAGAGCTGGGGACGGAACCCAGGAGTCCTGCCTCCCAGCCCCTCCCCCCTTGTAACCACCAGACCCCACTGCCCTCCCAGAGCTGGGGACGGAACCCAGGAGTCCTGCCTCCCAGCCCCTCCCCCCTTGTAACCACCAGACCCCACTGCCCTCCCAGAGCTGGGGACAGAACCCAGGAGTCCTGCCTCCCAGCCTCCTGCTCTAACCCCCCTTTTGCTGCCCTGAGAGCCGTAGTCGGACGAACGGGGTGGGCAGCTCCCCAGAGAGGAGCCGGGGAGGGTGTTGCTAACACTGGCAGGTGATGGAGGCCGATGAACTAAGTGTTAGGTCTGGCCGTGCTGGGCAGCGCTGCGGAGCGGGCCGGGGCGGGGGGCCGGGGGCATGGTGCGTGTGGTGGGAGCTACGCGGGCCAAGGAGCTGTCAGGGCCTCGAGAACGAACGCCGGGCAGGGGCCAGTGGGACTCCCTGCCACGTGATCCGTGAGGCCAGGAGTCTAGGCCGGCGCCCAGTGAGAGCCCCCGGGGCTGGGGGAGGGCAAACACGAGCAAACCCAGAATAGGGGGCTGGGGGGGGTTCTTCCCTTGGGGGCTGGTTAGTCCATCCCTGCAGAGAGTCTCACGCCTGCCTCTGACATAGCTCATGCCAGCCCTGCTCTCCGCCAGTGATCCTACCCAGATATCCTAGCACGTGAGGCCCTGCAGCCGGCAGCGGTCCCTCCCTGGGGCCCCCCAGCACCCCCTCCCTGGGGCCCCCAGGTGCCCTCTGGCACCCTCCACCCCTGCTGCCAATGGGAGATTGTTGAGCAGTGGGTGCCCAAAGGAGCCCACAGAGCCCCTTGGGTACCCGGACCCCCCTGCCCCCAGGGCCTGGGCCAGCCCCAAAGGTTCCCCACTCGTCCCCTGCTCCCCTGCTCCCGGTACAGCTGCCCGGCCCCCTGGCAGGACCCCCCGTTCCGGGGGGCACCCTCTTGGCTGAGCCGTGGGCGCGGTGACGTGGGGCCAGGCCGCCAGGCAGCTATAAATGGCAATGCTCATTCTGTGCTGGGGAACGAGAGGGGTGGGTGAGAGGGGCCCGAGGGGCGGGGAGGGGGGCGTTGGCACCCGGCCTGATTCAGCTACCGTACGGCTCAGCCTCACGTCATCAGTAAAATTTAGCCGCCCGCCAGGTCCCTCCAGCTTCGGAGCCTCCTGGGCCATGAGCTCAGGGCTGAGTCAGCCTGCACCAGCCTGGGCCCTTAACCCCCTGGCTGCTGTGGCCTGGACACGCGTGTGCACACGCATGGCCCGGCGGCGCTGGGTTGGCAGGAGCCAGCCTGCTGGGGGGGGCACAGGATCGGCCCCCTTGGGTGTCCCCTCTCCCCACACCTCTAGCCGGCCTGCCCCATCTCACAGCACACCAGCAGGGGGCTGAGCAGAAGCATACCCAGCCCCCGGGAGCTGGGACCCCCAAACGGTCAGCGATCCCCGAACCAGGGGGTTACTCCTGACCTGACTGGGTGAGCTCCCATGGGCACGGTGCCAGGGCTGCCGCTTCGCACCTTCTCCTGGAGCAGCTGGTGCCCGGCCCATGTGTCACGGCACTTCCCAAGCTCCTACCAGGCATCCCGGCTGGGGCACCTAGCCAGGTGGCCCTGGCAGCGTGGCGGCATCTCCCCCTCGCCAGTGCCTTCCTACCCCCACTTCAGTCTCCCTCAGGGCCCGGCGCTGCATGTCCCTGCTGTGCCCACCTGCCTCTTGCCTCGGAAACGGTTCGGGCAAGGGCTGTTTTTAGCCACGGGGGGCAGCGCCCGGCACAAGGGACCCCGAGCCCAGACCGGGGCCCGCTCGGCGCTGCCCCAATAGGAACATCGTCCTAAACTCGCTCCCGGGACGTGGGGAAGGGGAGTCGCCCAAGGACACCGAGAACAATGTGCCACAGTCCCTCGTTCTCAGCACTTCCACCAGCAGAGCGCAAAGCAGCGCGGTGTCCTTATCCCCATTTCCCAGATGGGGAAACCGAGGCACCGAGTGGGGAGGTGACTTACGCAGGTCGCCCGCCCAGCCAGCAGCGGAGCCGGGGATCAAACCAGCTTTCACTCCAGGGCTCTATCCGCTAGGCTGCGCTGCCGGGCTCATCACCCGCTCCGTCTAACTGATCGCTTTGGGCTAGTTCACGAGCTAGCACCCCCTGCAGGCTCACCCAGAGCTCCCGCAGCGCCTCTCACCGCTGGGCAGGGCCTGCTTATGTGTCCCCAGGCACAGCACGCCCGCAGCTGAGCCCCCCGCACCCCCTCCTCCAGACCCTGCCTCAGGGTCTTTCCCTGACCCCGTTCGCTCGCTGGGGCTTCCGGCTGCGTTCGCACCCTGTCCCAGGCCAGCCCCAGATCCCTTCGGCAGGAGGCAGCTGACTGCGGCCCAGCCAGGGATCCCTGCCCAGGGCCCGGTCCCAGCGGGGTCCCAGCGGGGATGTAACGGCCCCTTCGGCCTTAAGCGCCAGGAGATCACAGAGCCAGGACGCCTGGGTTCCGCCCCCAGCTGTGCTCATGACTCCCGCACGGGCACCCGGGAGAGGGACCTCAGGGCCTGTCCATTGCGCTCAGGGGTCGCTTCAGGCCAACGCGAGCAACCGCTCGGCACGTTTGCTGATCCACGGCTGTACACACTGGGGGGCGGGCACGTGGCCAATACACCTTGAGGGGAGGACATGGCCCTGGGGGGGAGGACATGGCTCATACGCACCATGCTGGGGGGTGGGCACATAGTCCATATGGGCTGGGGGGAGGGAAGGCCGGGGCTCATACGCTCGGTGTGGGGAGGGGATATGGCCCATAAGTGCTGTGTTTGCTAGGGGGATGTGGCTGGTAGGTGCTGAGTTGGGGGGGACACGTGGCCCATGGGTGCTGTGTTTGGGGGGGATGTGCCCCATATGTGTTTGTTTGGAGGGGATATGTGGCCTAGAGGTGCTGTGTTTGGAGGGGACACGTGACTCATGGTGCTGTGTTGGGGGGATGAGTCCTGTGGGTGCTGGGTACTGTGTTGGGGGGGTGTGCGGCCCGTGGGTGCTGTGTTGGGGAGGGGACCTGGCCCATGGGTGCTGGGTTTGGCGGGAACGTGGCCTGTGGGTGCTGGGTTTGGGGAGACGTGGCCCGTGGGTGCTGCTGCGAAGGGGACATGGCCCATGGGTGCTGGGTTGGGGGAGACATGGCCCGTGGATGCTGTTGGGAAGGAGACATGACCCATGGGTGCTGGGTTTGGGGAGATATGGCATGTGGATGCTGGGTTTGGGGGGGACGTGGGCCACAGGTGCTGTTGGGGGGGGGGACGTGGGCCACAGGTGCTGGGTTGGGGGGGACGTGGCCTGTGGGTGCTGGGTTGGGGGGGACGTGGCCTGCACACTGTTTGGGGCCAGCCAGGGCTGAGCGGCCGGGATCGCGGCCGGAGGTGCCCGCCATCGTTAATACTCTCAAGGGTCTGGCTCCCGGGGGATCAAACCCGCCTCCCCCTCCCCCCAACACCCACTGTATTGGCTGGGCTGGGGAGCCCCAAGCTCCCGCCCTGCCCCCCCCCCACGGCCTTCCCGGGTCCCACCGAACCATATAAAGGCTGAAAGCGTCTCCAACTTGGCTGCTGCCGGTAGTGTTTATAAAATACTGTTTTCAGTTTGGCAAAGGCTCGACTGCCCCCCCCGGCCTGCGCTGCCCCCCCCCCCGGCCTGCGCTGCCTGCCGAGCGCTGCCGCGCGCCTTTGATTGTTCCCAGATTTATGGGGACCGAGGGAACGGGGTGAAGGCAGAAAAGCAGCCAGGAGGGATGCGGGACTTATAAGGCAAGCGGTGAGCAGAGGCCGAGCAGGCTCCGGCTGGGAGGGCTGCTTAGTTCTCGCAGCAGCAGGGCGGTTTAAAGACACAGGAGCGGGGTGCCAATAGCCCCCGGATCTGGGCAGTATGGCCCCTGGCAGGGGGCACCTGGGCAGGACTCCTGAGGTCTTAGGAGCGTGGGAGCTAGTGGTGAGAGCAGGGGATTGGGAGACAGGTCTGGGGTCTGTTCCCAGCTGTGTGAGGGCAGTGGGGTGCAGGGGTTAGAGCAGCATGGACTGGGCTCTACTTGTGGCTCCGGGAAGACTGCGAGGTCTAGTGGTTAGAGCAGAGGAGGTTGAGAGTCAGGACTCCTGGGTTCTGTCCCCAGCTCTGGGAGGGGAGTGGGGGCTAGTGCTTAGTGGCAGTGGGTGGGATTGGAAGCCAGAGGTGCCCATATGCTCACCAGGACCCTGCACGCCTGGCTAGCAGGACGAGCCATGTCCTGCCTCGGAGAGCCCCAGGCCGAGGCTGCGTTGCCAGGGGTGTGGGCACCAGGCTCTGGCCGGGCCACCTCAGGGCAGGAGGGGAAAGAGACCCCAGATTTCTCCCCTTTGCTTTGGCGTCAGCCAGACAGGCCTCGCCCCTTACAAAGGGAAACCTCAGGGAATTAAAACCCAGTGCTCTGCGGTGTCCCCATCCTTGGCATGAAGTGAGTTTGCTGAGCCTCCGGCTTGGGTCGGACTCACAAACTCCCTTGAAAAGAGGAGGGGGTCCCTGCAGGGCTGAGATACGCTGGCTTGAGGTTGGGGGGCTTTCCCAGCTGTTGCCCCCACTCTGGGGGTCCCGCAGAAGATTGGATCCACCACGTCAGTAGCTACTGCTCCTTTAGCCAGAGCCCCGGTCACTGGCCCCCATCCCAGCTGTTGCTGGTGACCGAGAGCCGCTCAGAGGGCAGCCAGGGCCTTAGGATGTGCCATCTCCTCTCCCTCCTGGCCAGTTCGGGACTGTTCCCCTGGCCGCGTGCCCTGGCGCCTCGGCCCCGGGGAGCCCCCGTCCCGTGAGTCACGGGCACCGGCTGCTCACCTCTCCCAGCTGACTCAGAGGAATCTGATCCAGTGACTGGAGGGTGAGGTAGCTGGGCACCTGCCCAGGGTTGGGAAATCCGAGGGGGAGTTATTCTCACTGCCCCCCCTTGCCACTGATCCCTCTCCCTGCCATCCGTGTGCCGCCCGCTATCCCAGGGGAGCAGCCACCCCTTTCAGCCAGATCTCCCCCCTCCCCGCAGCGAGGCAGGAGTGGGGCAGTGACAGGGGGCTCCCCACTCTGGATAAGACAGGGATGGCTGATAACCCGGTGGTCAATCCGTCTAGGCGGATCCCATGTTCCGCATGACCCCGACGTGGGGGCACCCGCCCATGCCAGCGGATCTCAGCCCTGCCCTGGAGGGGGCACGCTCCCTGGCTGTCTCGCTCTCCTCTGTCCCTGTCCCACCTCCACGGGTGATCCCTTTCCTCTGGGCAGAGCTTTCTTCCCCTCCTGTGGCCCCCAGGGCTCCCACGTGGCCGGGCCAAGAGGAGTTTTCCATCTTTCCTTTGACGCCCCGCCGGGTGCAAAGCCAGAATGCGGGGAAAGCAGGGGGCCAGCTCACCCCCGGACTGCAGGGAAACTGGCGGGGCAGAGAGGCTGGGAAACACCACAGAACGCAGCACCCCGCTCTGGGCACGGAGGGTTTGTCAGACACGCCCAAGCAGGAGGGTCCCAGAGGCCAGGCGTCAGCCCAGTGCTCTCGCCCCACAGCCCAAGCCCGCCAGCTGACCCAGGCCCACACACTGGGCCGTGTGCCTTTTATCGCCGCACGCTGGGGTCCAATGGGTGTGAGTGAGCAAAGCCTGGAGGCTCAGGACTGTACTGTGGATCCGCATCCTCCCAGCAACCCCCTTCCCAGCCCCCGAGCTAAACCCGCCCCATCAGCGTCTCAGGCTCAACCAAAGCGGAAAGCTACGTCCCTCCTGCTAAGGCAGGACTGGTTAGTGCTGGAACCAGCAAGCTGAGCGCCGCACCGGGAAGGCTCAATAACATGTGGCAACTTCGGGACCATTCTAGCAATGGGGAAACTGAGGCACAGGGCTGGGAAGGGACTTGCCTACGGTTACACAGTGAGACAATGGCAGAGCTGGGATTACACCCAGGAGTCTTGATGCCCAGGCCCCTCCTGCTCTAACCATAGACCATGCTCTCCTCCCAGAGGCAGGGGTAGAACCCAGGAGTCCTGGCTCCCAGCCCCCTGCTCTAACCACCAGATCCCATTGCCCTCCCGGAGCTGGGGACAGAACCCAGGAGTCCTAGCTCCCAGACACCCCTGCTCGAACCACAAGCCCCCACTCCCCTCCCAGAGCTGGGGACAGAACCCAGGAGTCCTGACTCCCAGCACTCCCTTCTGCTCTATCCATTAGACCCCACTGGCTGGCTCTCTGTATGCAATGCTACCTAAATCATCTTTTCAGTTCTCTCAAAGAAAGACTAAGGCCAAAATGGCCAGACCTGGGGGCTCTTCAGTGCAGATTTAGGCTCCTCAGTAGACATTTTTATCTAGGTGCCCAAATACAGATTTAGGAGCCTCACCTCCCAGGCCTCCAGCTTGGAAAATGGTGACCTAATGCAGCAAGAAAGAGCAGAGTTAAGGTGATTCATCTGTCAGGGTTGCTTCGGCGACTTTAGGGTTTGAGGAGCACTTCGCTTTCCATGGTTACGTTCTTCAGAGACTTCTCATTTGGGGCTGCGCTTAGCAACCCTCTGAAAAATGGATGGTCCTTGCCCATGGTGTCCCTGGCCTCTGTTTGCCAGAAGCTGGGAATGGCGACAGGGATGGGTCACTTGGTGATTCCCTGTTCTGTTCATTCCCTCTGGGGCACCTGGCATTGGCCACTGTCAGCAGACAGGATACAGGGCTAGATGGGCCTTTGCTCTGACCCAGTCTGGCTGCTCTTATGTTTGCATCTAAAGGGGAATGTGCACGGACTCCCAGGTGCAGGAAGCTGCCACAGGCTGGGAGCAGTGATGATCCCTGGCTCTTTTCATCCATAGACCTCAAAGCAGGGTGGTGTCATCACCCCCATGTTACAGATGGGGAAACTGAGCCACAGGAAGTGCTTTGCCCAAGGTCACCCAGCAGCACGACGAGGAACAGAACCCAGGTCCTCTGAGCCCCCAGCTGGTGCTCTATCCACTATGCCACACTGCCTCCCCATGAGTAAACTGGAAGGGAAGACGGTTTCTACCCTTCAGAGGAACGAGGGTCTGGAACAGCCTCCAAGCAGGAGTGGGAGGCAGAGAGCCTATCTAGCTTTCAGATGGAGCCTGACCAGTTTATGATGGGGATCCTGCTGGGGTTACCTGGGACAGCAGCGGGGTGGATTCGCTGAGTCCTGAGTCCCCATCCGGTGCTATGTCCTTAGGCTCTTAGCAAAGTGCTTTGAGATCCGTGGCTGGACGGCACCAGAGAAGCGCTGGGGATTTCCTGGGATTTATTTGATATTTCTTTCTCTCTCTTTACCAGCCCCACCCACCCTCACACTCCAGGCATTTCACGGCTTTTAAACACGCGCAGTGTAAAAATCACTAACAACCTCCTCCCCTTGCCCACCTGTGGGAGAGATTTCCCATTCGGCCACAGGCTGGGGGTAGAGACATTGAAGATGGTAACTGCCAAACCAGATCAGACCAATGTCCCATCTAGACTGGTCTCCTGTCTCCAAAAGGTAGCACTTAGACATGCCAACCCAGATCAAGGCTCTATTGTGCCAGCGAGTGAGACAGTCGCTGCTCTAACCACCAGACACCACTCCCTTCACAGAGCTGGGGACCCAGGAGTCCTAATCCCCAGCCCCGCTGCTCTAGTGAGTTACCTGCGATCAAACAGATCAGTGGCAGATCTGGGAACAGAATTCAGGCGTCCTGACTGCCAGCTCCCCCAGCCAACCCACTCACTAGACCCCGCTCCTCTCTCTGAGCTGCAAACAGAACCCAGGAGTCCTGACTCATAGATTCCAAAACCAGAAGGGACCCTGGTGACCCCCTAGTCTGACCTCCTGACTAACAGGCCAGAGACCTGCTCCACAGCAGATTGTGAAGAAACACATTCGACCTTGGTTTAAAAATAGTCAGTGATGGATGGAGAATCCAGCACGGCCCCTGGTAAGTTGTTCCAATGGTTACTTACCCTTCCTGTTAAAAACGAACGCCTTGTTTCCAGGCTGAATTTGTCTAGCTTCAACTCCCAGCCGTTGGATTGTGTGTTTGACCTTCCTCTGCTAGGCTGAGGAGCCCTTAGCAGATATTAATTCTCCAAATTGGTTCTTATAGTTGGATCAAGTCACCCCTTCGCCTTCTCTGTGTTAGGCTAAATCGATCGAGTTCCTTGAGTCTCTCGCTATCAGGCAGGTTTTCTAATCATTCTCGCAGATCTTCTCTGCCCCCTCTCCAATTTATCACCATCCTTCTCGGACAGCGGGCATCAGAACCGAACACAGGATCCCAGCAGTGGGCGCACCAGTGCCCGACACAGAGGGGAAGTCACCTCTCCACCCCTCCTCCAGATTCCTGTGTTTGTTGCATCCCAGGATCACATCAGCTCATTTGGCCTCAGCGTTGCACCGGGAGCTTGTGTTCGGCTGATTCTCCAACACGACCCCCCAAACTTCGTCAGAGTCACTGACCCCAGGCCAGAGCGCCCCAGCCTGTAAGTGTGGCCCACAGTCTTTGTTCCTAGATGTTTACCTTTACACTGAGCTGCATTAAAATGCATATTGGTCACTTAGCAAGTAAGTCAGCGTCCCATCTGCTTTAATCACTAGACCCTACTCCCCTCCCAGACCGGGGGACAGAGCCCAGGTGCCCAGTGCCTGAGCCATGAGAGAATAAGGGACGAGCTTGTCTCAGAGGGAACTTCAGGCAGCCAGTGTTTGGCTTAGGTCCCAAAGGAGCCTACAGCCCCGGACCAAAAAAGTGGAGCTCTGGGGCTCAAATGTCTGGGTCTTTTATTCCCAGTGTATTTATTTACACCTCTGTTAACAGGGTGTGCGTGTGAGCATGCATAGAGCTGTACAGACAGCGTGCGTGTGTGGGTGTGTGGGTGTGAGAATGCATAGAGCTGTACAGACAGTACGTGTGGGTGTGCGTCCATGGGTCTGTACAGACAGCATGCGTGTGTGGGGGTGCTTAGATCTGTACGGACAGCGCGTGTGTCTGCGTGGGCGTGGGCGTGGGCGGTCCCCCACCCGCTATCTTATCGGCAGGTCTGAACTCAGCCCCGGCCGGACACAACTCTCAGGTTGTTTTTTGAGACACCATCTGATATTTATGAGGGTGCGTTTGGGTTGGTAACCGGGATGGAGCTGAGAGCAAGGGGGATTGATTCTGATCTCAGCGACGCTGGAGTAACTTTACATGAGGATAAAACCAGTGTAAGCCAAAGGAGAACCAGCCCTTTTCTATCAAATGCCAGGGCTCAGTTACATTAGGCTGGCATTTCCAAAGGGTCTTATGTAGTATCTGGGCACCTCACAATCTTTAATGTATTTCTCCTCACAGCACCCCTGTAAAGCAGGGCAATTATTCCCAGTACGGATGGGGAAACTGAGGCACAGAGCGACTAAGTGACTTGACCAAGATCCTACAGATAGTCTGTGTCAGAGCAGAATTTAACCCATCCTTCCTTCATGCCCATCTACCTGTTCATCTGCTAACTACAGCAGTTTAGGTGCCAGCCAGGCAGCCTCATTATTATTAATCATTAATAAACACTAACGATTAGCAACCAACTTCATGCCACTGGGGGCTGCCTGGATTTGCAATGCCCTTCTCTACTCAGAGAGGTATCTGCACATGTGGCCTCTGGGAGGATCTGGAATTTGATCGATTCCACAGCTGTTTCAAAGGAGCGGACGGAGTTTTTAAATCATACTCGGATAGTTTATACAAATTCCTGATGGGGGGGAAAATCTTAAATCCAGAGGAACGTCTGCCAAAGTGAAGTGTGAGTCCAAAATCAAGAGCCGACGAGAAGGCCAGAGAAACTGGCAGGGAAGGACCGGACTCCCACTGGCTCCATTTTGAAAACGTCGGGGTACCGGGAAAGGTTTTCCCCTACCCTTTCCTTTTGGGTTGCAAAGTGTGAAAAGCGCAGCGTGCCGTGAAAGAGGAGGGCCGAGGGGTCTGGCCCGATAAGATGCCGTGCGAGAGACCAGCACAAGCCGAGGAGGGCCGAGAGCGGCGGGGAGCAAGAGGGCTGGGGAGAGGAGCGCGTGGAAGTGGCAGAGAGCGGGAGCAGAGCGAGCGTAACACTGGTGGGGAGAGCGGCAGCCCTCCGGCACTCTGCCCGTCTGTGATAAATCGCAGCGTTCTCTAAATATTTGCAGCGTCCGCCCCAGTTGCCCCCAAGGTGGAAAAAATGACTCCATCCTTTCTTAATACCAACAGGCTGACATCAGGGTCCCCAGTGGGCAGCGATTGGCCGGGCTGGCCGGCCAATGGGAAGGTCCCCCCCCAGGACATGCGGAGGGGGAAGAGCCGGAGAGCAAAGAGTTTTAAAAAGTTGCAGGGAAAGCGAGGAAGAGGCAGAGGCTCACAGGGCACCGAGCAGGGCTCCCATCTCCAGCGAGGCCGGAGGCGACAGAGGCAGGATGTCCACCGCACACTTCAACCGGGGACCGGCCTACGGGCTGTCAGCGGAGGTCAAGAACAAGGTAAGGGGGGGAGATCGCCCCCAAAACGCCAGGGTGGCTCAGGATCAGGGCCAGTGGCAGCTCGGGATGTGGGACCACGCTTTGTGGGACAATACTACCTTGGAGGATGGGCCCGGCTGCTCCCAAGGACGAGCCATCCTCAGGCTTCAGGGCTGACGCTGGCCACTGGCTGGGGGTCAGGAAGGAGTTGGTTCTCGGTGGGAGAGGGTCGCAGAGCGAGGGGTTTTGTGACGGTGGAACACCTTGGGAAGGGCCGGTGGTGGATGGGTCCATTAGTATGACCCAGGGTGGCAGGGATGGGGCGGCACCGTGCTGGACGGGCCCATGGGTCTGATCTCATAACTCGTACAATCCCAGCCAGAAGAGTCTCTCTGCCCCGATAGCTCAGCTGCCCTGGGAAGGCTGGATAATGGGGAAAGACCAAAGTGACCCTTCCTGAGCGCCCCCGTCTACGCACTCGCCGCCCAGCTGAATCAGCAACCATGGCTTAGAGCAGGGAGCAAAGGAACCAAGATCTGGTGGGCTGCTGGGCGAACAGGATTTAAGGAGCACCCCTCACCAAGCCCCGCCAAAGCAAACAAAGCGGCCTTCAGCAGCTGGGCTTAGCCCAGGGAGCGTGACCTAAAGGGTTACAGGCGGGCAGGGGAGGGCGTTGGGTGTGCCCCCCGTGGGCTGGGAGAGCCCTATTGTAGAAGAGTCTCGAAAACAGCTGGGCGGAGGGGAAGCAAGGAAATGGCCCAGAAGGAGCCAGGAGGGTGTGTTTGTACAGTGCCTTGCACAGTGGGGTCCCGGACCATGACTGGGGTTCCTTGGCGCTACCATAATGCACCTAATAAATAATGTACCGCGCCTAGCACAGTGGGGCCCCGGGCCACGGCTGGGGCTCCTGGGTGCTACCGTAATACACCTAATAAACGTGAATGACGACAGGGTAGCAGGACAGGTGTGGAACGCAGCGCTGCCCCTCAAGCCTGGCAAAGGGCTGAACTGGGGTGTGGCGGGGGGTGTGGCAGAGATCAGGGCTACGGCGCCACCGCCAGGGCTAGCCAGACCCGGGGACAATCCTCCCCACCTCAACCCCACCCCCCCTCTGACAGGGTGCCCAAAGCAGATTGCGGGGGCAGCCCTCTTCTCTGCATTGGGGGGAACCTGCCTTATTCCAAGCTGGATTGCCCCCACCCACCCCCCCCGCAAACTGCTCAGGCTTCCACGCCCCCTTTGGAGCCTGATGTCCCTGGGTGGGGGGGGAAACACACCAGAGCCCCATGTGCTCCCAACACGCCCCTGCAAAAGCACTAGGCATTTACTGTGGTGGAGGGGAGAGCCAGGGATTCCCCCCAACTATCCATCCCCAGGCTCAGCGCTCTTCCCTCCAACTTTCCCTGTGGGGTGTGGGGGCATTAGTCCAGGCTGAACAGCGCAGGGCTGAGACATGAGACCCCCACCCCCACTGACCAGACACAGGCCCCTGCTGGCCAGCACACAGCAGTGAGCTGGGTCCTATTCTCGGCTCTGCCACTGGCCTGCTGGGTGAGCTTGGGCAAGTCACTTTGCCCTCCTGTGCCTCAGTTTCCCCACCTGTACCGTGGGGACAATGCTCGTGCACTCCTTGGTAAACACAGTGAGGGCTACAGTGGAAAGTGCTAGGCGAGAGCCAGAGAAGATGATTAAAGCATGCCCCCCTACCCTGGCCTATGGCATCTAGAGAGGGGAGCCGTCTCTGCCCGCAGCCAGGACTGGGGGCCCAGGGTTCTCCATCCCTTGGGATACAGATGGTACCTAAATCCCTCCAGCCCCACAGCCCCTCTGGCTTGAGCTACAGCCCTCCCAAGAGCCCCATCCCCTCTGGCCTAGGAATGGCAGCCCCCAGCTCCCTAGATCCCACCCCCCTCTCTCCTGCCCACCTCCCGCTCTGGCTACCTTCCTCCCCACATGCCCGAGAAAGTGTGACCACATCTCCCCTCCCCCAGCTCGAGATGCTGGCCCCACCTGCCCTCCCCAGTTGTAGAGCTCACTATGGCTTTGCCCCTCTGGCCTCACAGCCTTGTCCCTGAGCTCTCCCTGCTGCTGGTGCGAGAGCCTTCTCCTTTGCAGCGCCAGCTGCAATCTCCCTGCGCCCCTCTGCCTCGCTGGCTCCCTGGCCCTTTTCAGGACTCAGCTGGGAATATCTCCCCCGCCAGCCCCTCGCTCAGGAACATCTCCCCCAGCCCCGGCCCCTTGCTCAGGAACACGTACCCCCCCACCCCACTCCCGCCGCCCCAGTCAGGACTCAGCTGGTATGAGACACGAGACTGATACAGCCAAGTGCTGCTCCAGCTCAGGGAGTGGGGTCTAGTGGTTAGAGCAGGGGGCTGGGAGTCAGGACTCCTGGGTTCTAGTCCCAGATCTCACACTGACTCCCCTCTATGGCCTTTTCCTCTCTGTGTCTCAGTTTCCCTGTCTGTAAAATAGGGGTAATGGCTTTGATGCTGAAGTGCTGCGTGTGATCCTAATCCAGTAGCGTCCCCAGATCAGGACAGGAAAGCACTAGGTGGAGTGGGGGGGCAGAGGGCTGCCCAGATACCAGGATGAGGGGTGTAGGATACCTGAGGCCTAACTAGCTTAGAGCATGTGTTGTTTCCTACTGGAGCCAAGAGGAAGTGCTGGGGGCTCCTCTCCCTTTGCTTCGATGACACTGGGGAGCCGGGTGAGGGGACCTGGGACATCACCCCGAAACTGTCACCACTCCCCAGTATTATACATTCCCAGAAAGCTTTTTACCCCGAAGGAGCCCAGTGCACTTTGGGGGCCTCCTACACACACAGCACCGCCAAAACGCAGCCACCTCTGGGGTGGGGAGCAGCCAACAACCACGGAGAGGGAAAGTCAGGCCTCAGGTCCCCACAGCAAACCCCGGGCTGCAGAGATAGTGCCGGGGGACGCTTCCATTCACCCCAGCCATTAAGTGAAAGGACCCACCCACCCCAATCTCCGTTTTGCAGGAACTCCGAACGGCAGGGGAGGTCAGCCTCGGCCACCTGCTGCTCCCCCAAATTAACATGGAGCTGCACCCCTCCCCCACCAGGGGGGCCTCCCCGGTGAAGGGGGGGACATTCTGTAACAATGCTGCGGGACCCGGGCTCCCTGCTCTCAGGCCCTGGCCCTACTCCTGAGGGGCTCCCCGGACCCGACGTTCAGGGTTTTGGGGTCACCTCCTGGTTTCCTGCCGCTCGGCTCCTCCACCCGTGAGACGAGGCAGGGCTCCCCCGGCCCCATCCCCAGTTCTCTGCATCCCTCACACCCCCAGGGGACGCTGACGCATCATGGGGAGGAAAATATTTCCTGGGTGCTGAAAACAACTCTAGAGCTGGGCTCCTTTGGGTGCTCTGGGGGCTCCCGGCTGGGGCCCGGCAAGGGTTAAACACGCACACCTCCCCCCATCCCACTACTAACCGCTACTGCTGATCAGTGACCCCCACGTGTCCGGGGTGGGTGGTCACCCTGCTTTGATGCTCTGCTCCCCTCAGGGGCCCCCCTTGCCCCAGATCCAGAGCTGGGGGGCAGGGCTAGCCCCCCCAGCGTCCATGGTCAGTGATTACAAGCCAGCCAGAACCCCCAGCCCTTGTCTAGGGCTCCCCCTGCTTTGAATTCTTCGGCTACCTTTCTGGCCAGCCTGCTCTGTGCACGGCGGCCCGGCGGCAGGCTGGCCATATATGGTTGGCTTTGGGGATTCTTCGCAGCCGGGCCCAGGAGCGGGCGGCTCTATATAAGGCATGGTTTGCTTTATAAAGCTGCCGGGGTGCAGGCAGCAGGCAGCCGGCTGTCTGCGCTGAGAGGTCCCAGGTGGCGGAGACATCCCAGGCCTTAGAGATGGAGACACCGCCCCCCCCCCCACCCCAGCTGCTTGCTCGTGCCAGCTGTCAGAGCCGGACGAGGGGGATCAGTCCTGGGCAGCCAAGACCCCTCCCAGGACATGGACCTGGGATCCCCCACTATCCCCCCCAGATTGCATCCGCCCTGCGACGGAGACAAAATCAACCAGCCATCCTGGGGGAGCTCCGGGCCAGGCCCAGCTGGCACCAGCGGCAAACCCAGAGCGACCCCAGTCCTTGTCCCTCTCAGGTGCTCCCCTGGGTGGGGACACCTCGAGACACTCCCCTGGGGGGGGAGGGGCCAATGCCCCAGGCCCTTCTCTGGCTGCTCCCTCTGTCCTCCGCACCCTCCCGCCAGACAGTGGAACCTGCTTGTTGGTGCCCCCCAGGGAGGAGTGGGGGTGGGGTCAGCTGGCTCAGCAGAGGGGCCATGGGGCCACAGAGCTGGAACTGAGCTCTGGGAGGGACTCAGTTTCCTTCCCATGGTGCAGAGGGGAGGAGGGAGGGAGGGCCCTGGTTTGGAACAGTACCAATTCCCAAGCAGGCTGTGCATGGCTGGCCGGAGGTAATGGCCGATCAGGGATCAGCAGCCCTCGGGAAGGTGAAAGGGGCCTAATCCTTCCATCCAAGGGGGGGAGCAGGACCTAGGAGTTAGAGGGGCGGGGCCTGGGAGCCAGGACTCCTGGGTTCTATCCCCAGCCCTGGGATGGGAGGCTGCAGCTGGGATCATTTGAGTTATGCCAGGTCCCAGCTACCTGCCCTGCAGGGCGCCTAGGGAGGAGGCAGGTGGGTCAGGAGGCTGCTGGGGAGGCAGAAGAGCAGGGGACTGGCATGACTGGCTGGGCATGCAGGGATTTCCTCCAGCAGCTGGCATCGCAGCCAGGCTGGCAAGGGGCAGTAGGTGTTCCCAGCGATGGAACTCCTGCTTCGAGGCCTCGGGGGAAAGGAGTTTTGCGGGATCTCAGCCCGGCGGCCCGTGGGAGAGGGAGGTCCCATCCCAGAAACCACCGCTGGAACTGATACTAACTGGGCTCCTTGCTACCATCCCAGCAAAGAGATCGAGGCCTGAACCCTCTCTCTTCTCCCTCCCCGCCAGGGTGCCGGCAGGGTGAGCTGAGTTAGACCCATTTTATACATAGGGAAACTGAGTCACAGGGAGCCAAAGTAATTTCTTCCCCAAGGCTACACAGAGTCTGTGCCGAAAGTAGAACCCAGAATCCTGACTCCTGGCCCCCTCCCCCAACCACTAAATCCCAGTCTTTCCCTGGAGCTGGGAACAGAACCCAGGAGTTCTGGCACCCCCCCTCCACTCTAACCACTAGACCCTGCTCCCCTCCCAGGGCTGGGGCTAGAACCCAGGAGTCCTGGCTCCCGCTCGCCCCTGCTCCCCTCCCAGAGCTGAGGAAGGAACCCAGCTGACTCCCAGTTCCCCACCCCCCGGCCCTCCCGCCCTGTTCTAAGCACTAGCCCCAGTGACAATTCCTCCTCCCAAAAGTGTCACCCAAGCCCGCAACTGCTACAGCAACCAATGGGGGACACATACAAGGGGGGCAAGAATACCATGAACGCTGCCCCCTCCCCCCCAAAAATCATTAACTGTGCCCCTGCAGGTTTATTATTGCAGGGCTACTGGCCCGCTTGTGAGCAGGGGCTTTGTGCAGATTGGCTTGTTATGGTAGGGTTGCTAGCTGGGTTGTTACGGTAGGGTTACCAGCCAGGTTGGGGGGTGCAGGTCGGTTTGTTATGGTAGGGTTGCTGGATGGTTTGTTACAGTAGGGTCAGCAGCCAGATTGGGAGGTGCAGGTCGGTTTGTTACAGTAGGGTTACCAGCCAGGTTGAGGGGTGCAGGTCGGTTTGTTACGGTAGGGTTACCAGCCAGGTTGGGAGGTGCAGGTCGGTTTGTTACGGTAGGGTTACCAGCCAGGTTGAGGGGTGCAGGTCGGTTTGTTACGGTAGGGTTACCAGCCAGGTTGGGAGGTGCAGGTCGGTTTGTTACGGTAGGGTTGCTGGATGGTTTGTTACAGTAGGGTCAGCGGCCAGGTTGGGGGGTGCAGGTCGGTTTGTTATGGTAGGGTTGCTGGATGGTTTGTTACAGTAGGGTCAGCAGCCAGATTGGGAGGTGCAGGTCGGTTTGTTACAGTAGGGTTACCAGCCAGGTTGAGGGGTGCAGGTCGGTTTGTTACGGTAGGGTTGCTGGATGGTTTGTTACAGTAGGGTCAGCGGCCAGGTTGGGGGGTGCAGGTCGGTTTGTTACGGTAGGGTTGCTGGATGGTTTGTTACAGTAGGGTCAGCGGCCAGGTTGGGAGGTGCAGGTCGGTTTGTTACGGTAGGGTTGCTGGATGGTTTGTTACAGTAGGGTCAGCGGCCAGGTTGGGGGGTGCAGGTCGGTTTGTTACGGTAGGGTTGCTGGATGGTTTGTTACAGTAGGGTCAGCGGCCAGGTTGGGGGGTGCAGGTCGGTTTGTTATGGTAGGGTTGCTGGATGGTTTGTTACAGTAGGGTCAGCGGCCAGGTTGGGGGGTGCAGGTCGGTTTGTTACGGTAGGGTTGCTGGATGGTTTGTTACAGTAGGGTCAGCGGCCAGGTTGGGGGGTGCAGGTCGGTTTGTTACGGTAGGGTTACCAGCCAGGTTGGGAGGTGCAGGTCGGTTTGTTACGGTAGGGTTACCAGCCAGGTTGGGAGGTGCAGGTCGGTTTGTTACGGTAGGGTTACCAGCCAGGTTGGGGGGGTGCAGGTCGGTTTGTTACGGTAGGGTTACCAGCCAGGTTGGGAGGTGCAGGTCGGTTTGTTACGGTAGGGTTACCAGCCAGGTTGGGGGGGTGCAGGTCGGTTTGTTACGGTAGGGTTGCTGGATGGTTTGTTACAGTAGGGTCAGCGGCCAGGTTGGGGGGTGCAGGTCGGTTTGTTATGGTAGGGTTGCTGGATGGTTTGTTACAGTAGGGTCAGCGGCCAGGTTGGGAGGTGCAGGTCGATTTGTTATGGTAGGGTTGCTGGATGGTTTGTTACAGTAGGGTCAGCGGCCAGGTTGGGGGGTGCAGGTCGGTTTGTTACGGTAGGGTTGCTGGATGGTTTGTTACAGTAGGGTCAGCGGCCAGGTTGGGGGGTGCAGGTCGGTTTGTTACGGTAGGGTTGCTGGATGGTTTGTTACAGTAGGGTCAGCGGCCAGGTTGGGAGGTGCAGGTCGGTTTGTTATGGTAGGGTTGCTGGATGGTTTGTTACAGTAGGGTCAGCGGCCAGGTTGGGGGGTGCAGGTCGGTTTGTTATGGTAGGGTTACTGGCCAGCTTGGATAGGCGATTGCAGGGAGGTTTGGTAGGGTGAGGTTGCTGGACGTCATGCTGGAGGCAGTGCTCTCCACTTCCCAGGGGGGCATGGTGGGTGCGGTGGGATCACTCCAGAGGTGCTGGTGTGGGCTCCACACTCTCGGGATGCTGGGAATGCAGTGCTTAGGGCCAGCACAGGGGCACCCCAGCCTGCAGAAATCCTCACGAGGGGAAGAGGGGAGTTTTATCCTCATGGCCCTTTCAGAGCCTTACCTCAGAACCCAACTGGGGCAAAATTTAACACCCACTGTCCCTAGGAACTGGGCTGAGACACACCAAACTCATTTCACAGGGGCCTCTGATCAGCCACTGACTGCAAACGACTTGGTCACTAGCCCCCGCAGCTGGATCAGAACCAGCTCAGTAACAAAGCTGCATGCTCCATTCCCTGCCCCCGTGGGCCAGTCAGCGGCCTGCCCTGGGGCTGGATGGGAGCTCGCACCCCCTATAGGGGAAAAGCCCCATGTCCCACTCCCCAGCTCTCTGAGCCAGCCAGTCTCCCAACCTGGGAGCAGATCAGGGAAAGGCCCCCTCCGTGCCCCATTCCCTGCCCCCACCACCCTAGGGCTGGGTTGGCTGGCGCCCCCTAGAGCTGAAAGGCCCCGTGCTCCATTCCTGAGCCAGCCACACCCCTGGAACTGGCCTTCTGATCATAACCCTGCGATTAATTGAAGCCTAGGTCCCATCTGGGTCCCCAGAGAGGGGAGACGAGCAAATTCCTCGTGCATGGAGCTCAGCATCACCTCAGCACTGCCCCGGCCATAGCCCAGCTAGCTCCATGGGCCACAGCCAGGGTTCTGCCTTCTCTCACACTCTGAAATATCCCCCCCGCCCCCCCAGCACCTCGGCCAGGGATAAATCCATGAGGATCTGGGACAGGCAGGGCCCCATTTTTCTCCCAAGTTTGGTGAATTCTTCCTGCAGGGGCTGCTGCCTGTTTGGGTTGGCAGACGGCCCTGGCACGGGCGGGCTGGAGCGAGGAGACAGGCCGGGCCCTAGGAATGTGAGAGCTCACTGGGGCGGGGGGAGGAATACTGTCACAGCACCCTGTACGGGCCAGCCTGGGCTCTGGCAGGTGCCGACGCCTGGGACATGCTATTTCCCAGCAGCCCCTGCCCAGGCTGGCTTGTCCATTAGACGCAAGGGACTGGTCAGCCTCAGGGCTGGAACCTTCTGCTGGGCTCACACCGCGGTGGGCAGGGCCCAGGAGCCAGGAACGGCTGCCACTGCCCCAGCTGTACACCCACTGGCTCCACACCACACAGAGGGGGATTATCCCAGCATTCCCACCCCCTCTCGGGCAACCGCCTCCCTTTGTGCCTCAGTTTCCCCATCCACACAGTGGGCAACATGCTTCTCTGCTGGCCAGGGTCAGGTCAATATGAACAGGACCCAGGTCTGCGCAGGGAAAGGCGGGGAGTTTGGAAGCTGTCTGCTGTGAGAGCTGGCAGGACGCAGAAGGACTGAGATACCCAGGAAATCAAAACGGACAGGCTGCCTGGCTGGGACCTTTGGGCAGTGCCCTGCCTTATGGCTCCTGTACCCCAGTGGAATAAGGGCGGTCCTACTCTAATACAGCTTTGCATCTCAAAGCACATTAGAGACACATGCCCCCTCCTTCCTCAGGGAGAGGCTATGCTCCATTGGGCCGACTTTAAACAGGAAGGGTTCAACCTGGAAAAGAGGGTCCGTGGAGGTGGGGCTAAAACCTCTGATGCCGAGGGGGGAGTGATCAGGCTTTTTATGCTGCCGGTTAACTAGAGCAGGTATTTTTCAACCAAATACAAGGAACAACTTCCCTGCCCTGTTAGCGCCCGCAGGTGGACCTCAACAAAGGGGACGGACGAGGCTGGGCCCGATCCGATGTGCAGGCAGGCGATGGGGGAAATCACAATCCCAGTGTTCAGGGCTAATGGGAAGGTTTCAGGAGGGGATTTGGGCCACCATGTGCAGCACTGCCCAAGAGGCAAGACGCAGGCTGAGGCTTGCGTCCATCCCCCAAGGTGGCGCTGGCATTGGGCGCGATAGAGACATGATGGAGAAGCAGCAGCAGCCCTGGGGGGCCATGGGCCAAGGTGGTACAGAAAATCTGAGTGAGGGATGGGAAACAAAACACACGAGAAGTGAAATGATTCATCAGGTGTCTTGACTCCTAATCCCCTCCCCTCCCCACCCCACCCAACGCAACCACTAGACCCCACTCCTCTCCCAGAGATGGGGATAGAACCCGGGCGTCCGGCTCCCAGCCCCTCTTGCTCTAACCACTAGACTCCCCTCCCCTCCCAGAGATGGGGATAGAACCCAGGACTCCTGACTCCAGGCCCACCCCCTGCTCTATCAGACCCCAGCCCCACCCAGAGCTGGGGTTGGAACCCAGGAGTCCTGACTGGTTCAGGTTCTGATTTACTAGGCCTCCAACTGGACCTCTTCTAACAGCCCTTCTCAAAGGCTGCTGGAAAAGCAGCTCCAGGCCCTCCAGCCACTGTCCCCCCATTCAGCTCTAGGGCTCCGGTTCCGACCCGAGCCTGGTGCAGCAGGGACTGATCGCCATTTTGTGACATGAGTTGCCCAGGTCTCAGCAACCCAGGAGGCCACCCCCCAAAGAGACACTTATCACTGGCACTAATTTGGCTCCTGTCTGTCAGTTTCACCATACACGAGGTGGGCACTTGCTCCGGACCGGGCTCAGCCAGGGACCGGTGAGCCCTCATGTGAATGCTTCCTAATTGCAGGCAGGCAGGGCAGGGGTTCTGCACACTGTCCCCTGCAGACCCCAGCCAGGGGAGCGCTAGTGACCACACAGCTGGCAGGACGGTGACTCTGCAGCCCCCGAAAGCCATAAAACCAACAGCCTCACCTCCCTGTACTCATGCCGCAAAAAGTGCCAGACCCAGGGGCCTTGAACCCTGGAGTCCTGGGCAAAATGCCAGCAGTGAGCATTACTGTCTGCCTCTTGTTATTTTCTGGATATGGGGCCAAATCTATTCGTGGTGTCACTCTAGAGTCAATGGACTAACACAAGGAAGGAAGAGTTCTTTCCATCGGCGGTGAACCAGCTGCCGCTTTCCACCCCAGAGGTGGCCGCATTTCAGCAGTCAGGGAAGTGCAGTCCCTAGACTCAGGATGCTCCAGAACTCCTGCGGAGTTTCACTGTTATGAGGCCATGCTGAGTCGGGGAGGGGGAGAGGAGGGGGCCCCAAAGCACTGGTCGGGAACTCTGTTTCCCTTTGCGAGCCGCAGCCCCAGCCTCTACGAATTAATCCCTCTAGCTCCTTTCCTGACAGCTAGCGTGGGACTTGCCCCAGGGCAGGGACTTTGGCAGAGATGAATCATAAACATGTCAGAGCTGTCTCCTGTCATTCAAGCATGGGATTCCCAGGAGAACTGGATCTAGGAATTTCTGAGGCCATAGGGGGACACTGATGGCTGCTTTGGGGGTTCAGACAGCCCTTAGAAGGAGCACAGGGACTTGGTGCAGAAGCACATTTCCAAATAAAGAGGTTTGGCTCTGGAAATCTTTTTTCCCTGGCAGGTTTAGGGCCAGTGCAGAAGCCATGGCAGATCGGCTCCATTTTACAAGAGAAAACGGTACGGGGGTTACCCCATCCACTCAGCCTGGGGCACTTTCTGCCCCTCCAGACGCTGCAATCCGCAGGGCTGGTGCAGAACAGAGCCCAGCTGGTGCTAGTATTTGTATGGCAGTCGCCCCTAGAGGTCCCAGCTGAGATCAGGGCACCGTGTGCCAGGTGCTGCACAGACCCAGAGAGCGAGAGTCCCTGCCCCAAAGAGACAAAGATCGTCCTCCGCATTTCACAGCTGGGGAACTGAGCCCAGAGAGACAGTGACTTGCCCCAGGTCACACAGGGAGTCTGGGGCCGGTTCGGTAACCACAAAACTACCCTGCCGCCGGGCAGACCTGCCTCCCCTGTCTGGGCGGGGGATACAGCTGGGTAGTTCCACTGCAGAAGAGCATCCATCCACGGGAAAATTACTTTGTTCTGTTGGCGCTTCCCCTCTTCTGGGGGGTGCATATTCCAGGAGATGGGCTCCCAAACTGAGGGCTACTCAATAGCAAACTGGCCAGATAGCTGGGGCTGACTGCTCATTTCCAGATGCTATTAAAAGCCGCTAAAGTACGTAACTGTCCCCGGAACAACATGGGTCACCAGACTAAACCAGACCGGGGTCCATGTGGCCTAGGAGCCTGTCTCAGCACCAAGGAAGATGCAAGACTTGCACAGTAGATAGATATGGGGTATTCTGCCCCCAAGAGTTAGACATTGGCTTAAGCCTGAGGTTTTATATCCCATCCAAAGCTATTAGCTATTCTAACTGTGGTTAGTTTGGTTATCCACAGAAACAGCCAGTCCCTCTTTGAATCTTGCTAAGTTCTTTCCCTCCTGTGGCATGGAGTTCCGCAGTCTAATGTTACACATGGAGTGAAAAAGGATTTCACTTGTTTCTAATTGGCTACCTTCATATGCCTGTCCCCTTGTTCTCGTGTGGTGAGACAGAGAGATCAGAAACTCCGTCCCGCTCCCCCTTCTCTAGCCCAGTCATTATCTTATACATTTTTATCGTGTCTTCTCTTATTCGCCTCCTCTCTAAGAGAAACAATTCCAATCGTTACAGTCTCTCTTCAAGTGGGAGATCTTTTTTCTCAGGCCCCTGATCATTTTCATCACCCATCTAACTCAACAACGTGCTAAGGTTTCTTTCCCGGGAAACCAGTTGCTGGGGTTGCCATGGAGATATCATTCACAAGCCAATGGGATGGGAGGTGGGGGGCTCACACAAGGGTGAATGGTCCACAAACTGATCCCTATTAAGCAGATCTGAGATGGTCCCATTCTAGCAAACAAGCCCCCGCTCCCAGAAGCAACAGTGGGTTTAAATAAATACTGGAAGAAGTTTGTGAGAGCCCAAGGGCACAGCGGCAGGACAGTCCAGTGGTTACAGCACTAGCCTGCAGCCTGTTCTGCTAGATGCTCCGTGAGACCAAAGGCAAGTCACTTAGCTGCTCTGTGCCTCGGTTTCCCCAGCTGCACAACAGAAATAACAGCACTGCCCTGCCACCTGGGAGGTTAGGAGGATAAATACATTAAAGACTGTGAGGTGCCCTGATGCCCGGGTGATGGGGGCTGGCTAAGCAGGTTCCAAATTCCCTAGCAGTCCCCACACAGGGAAGAAAAGGTTCTTGGCACTGGCAGACCAGGGCAGAACCTGATCCAAGGGCTGGAAGCTGAAGGGGCAGATTTTGCCCGAGGGTGGCGATTAACTATCAGTGCAGCTACCTGGAGGGACCAGGCTGGATTCTCCAGCACTCAGAGCCTTCGAATTGGAGCCGGGTCTTTCTCAGAGAGACTCAAGCTCACCCCCATGGGATGCTGGGAGCACAGGGGAAAGTTCTCCGGCCCGCACTACCCAGGAGGGCCGGGCAGCCCCTTCTGGCCTTGAAATCTACCCTGATACATAGGAGTATTTGTACCCAAACCAGACTCTGGGTGTTTTCAGGGTCCGCCCCAGGCAGGTGGTGGGGATATTGGCCTGCACTGTGCAGAGGACTGAGATCAGCAATGGGGGACACTTGCTAATGGGCCCAGCAGAATGCCAGGGCAGGGCCCGATGCCAACGGGGGATTGCCTCAAACAAGGCAAGGTCGGCACTGGTGTTACCCAGGGTGCTGCTCACATGGTTCCGCCGTCACCCAGCAGCCTGGCACATGGCAGCTCAGCCATGCCCAATGCCCTCTGGCTCCATTACAGCTGGCCCAGAAGTACGACCCACAGCGGGAGCAGGAGCTGCGGCTGTGGATCGAGGACATGACGGGGGAGCGCCTTGGAGACAACTTCATGGAGGGGCTGAAGGATGGCGTCATCCTGTGCAAGTGAGGAGCCATCGGGGGTGAGGGGGCGTCCTGCCCTGCTGGGGGTGGGCGGCTCCCCAGCAACGAGGGGGTGGGCTCCTGGGAACAGTAAGACTTGGGGTGGGAGTGTGGCCCAATTCCAGCCCTATCCCAAGATCTAGTCTCCCAGCCCTGTGTCCCCCTCAGCATGGGCTGGCCAAGTCCTTGGACGAGAGAGAGCCCAGGGAAACCCATCTGCCACAGGAAGGGCTCCCAAGTTGGCGGCAGTGTGGGCTGCAGCACTAGGGGGCGCTGTGCTACTGGAGGGTCTGAAGCACGAATGTGCCGTCCCTGCAGATCCCAGGGTATTTCCTGCCTGATATGGGGCGTCAGCCCTACCACCGCGGCCACATTCAACCCGGGGGCATTCTACGGCCCACCACCCCACCTCCAGTTTCAGCGGGATGTGGGAGTCCTGTCTTTTGCCCGTAGATTGGCATGGTAGGCCCTGGTTAACAGCTCCTGCGTCCCACCCCAGAGACAGCTGCCTCCCAGCGACGGGCGAAGCCATCGCCGTACCAAACAAAACCCTTCTCCTTTCAGACTCATCAACAAACTCCAGCCTGGCTCCGTGAGGAAGGTGAACGAGTCCACTCAGAACTGGCACCAGGTGAAGGCTCCCTCTGGGCTCTCGATGCCCTGGCTATGGGGCCTGGCTTAGGACCTCCACCAGGGTCACGCTAGACAGTATCCGTGAAGCTAGAGCTAGTCCAGAAGTCAGGAGACTCTTCCCCAGCTCTGTGTTTGGGTCCCAGGCTCCCTAAGGGTGCTGGGAGATGCCCAACGGGGAGATCTTTGTGGGCAGGGGAAGGGAGGAAATGGCTGGAGTGATTGGTGGGAGCCCTCACCAGCACATGGACGTGTTAAGCAAAAGCCGCTGTGTTTGGAGGAGAAAGCACAGAGTGTCGTGTCAGACAACAAGGCAGCAGGGGCTCCTCTGTACTCTGCACAATACTTGGAGTCCTGCCTGGGGAGCTGGGCATCTCTATGGGGCAGGGAGGGGTCAGCAGAGGCTCAGCTGGGACGCTCCATTGGGTTGGAGCCTTTCAGTCCTGCTGTAATACTGCAGAAATCCCGAGAACGGTTGGATGGGGGTGGTTGTCTGGTGCTGGGCTTGGGCGGGGTGGAGCACCCGGGACATCCTGGCCACGCTATAACCACCTGCCATCCCGCTGCAGCTCGAAAACATCGGTAACTTCATCAAGGCCATCACCACGTACGGCGTGAAGCCACATGACATTTTCGAAGCCAACGACCTCTTTGAGAGCACAAACTACACCCAGGTGCAGTCCACCCTGATTGCCCTGGCGAGCCAGGTGAGTGTGGCCATGCCAGCGAGGCTCATCCAGGCCCCCAGCTCCCCCCTCCCACCAGCGGGGGGTTACTGGCACATCAAAGACACCTGAAGAGACCTTCGGGATGAGGTGTCGTCCCTTGGCAGAGACGCAGCGTATGGGCCCTGCAGGCAACAGGCATCCTTCCAGCCCCCTGCTTTGTGGGCGTTGCAGACACGGCTGCTGATCAGAACCAGCCTCGGCCACTCCCCACACTCCACACCAGATCCACTCAGGAATTGGCCCCTGGTTTGCCGATTGTAATCTGCATGAGGGGCCGGAGCCGGCCAGCACTAGCTAGGCTGGAGTGATGGGTGGGACTGACACAGCCCCCTGCCCCCCCAGATGCACAGATTAATGCTTGAAGTCCTCTCTCTCCCAACCCCATGGGGAAGGGCTCCTCTTACCCACCCACCATGGCTCACAACACCAGCCTTGGCTCTGAATCTAATCCGTGCCTGGTAACACGGGAGGACGGCACGTGGAGGAAGATGGCGGCTGGGCTCCCCACTCCAGGCTGGGTCGTGGGTTTCTGCAGTGGGAGACAGGCGCAGGAAAATTTACCCCTCCAGCCATCCCCACCTGAGCCCTGTTTGCTCTTCCCCACAACCCCACACAGGCCAAGACAAAAGGCAACAAAGTGAACATGGGTGTCAAATACGCCGAGAAGCATCAGCGCCGCTTCCAGCCCGAGAAGCTGAAAGAAGGACGGAACGTTATCGGGCTGCAGGTCTGTGGCTCCCCCTGCCACGTGCCCCCTTGGCAGCCCCAGGAGCTCAGAGACCTGGTCCTAGCACCATCCCGGGGCCCAGAGGAAACAAACCAACCAGCCCCAGGGGGGCCAGCTCGTAGTCCCACTGATGCTGCTGAGACAGCCTCTGGTGTTACTCTGCCACCTTGAGCAGCTGCTGAGCCGCTGACATGTGGGCAGGACCCAGCCAGACAGGGGAGCGGGAAAGCCACCCCAGCCCATATCAGGAGGTGCCCACTTGAGCCATCAGGCCCTTTTCTGCCACCTTAGCTGGGGCTTCTCTAACGTGCAACAGCCCCATTTTGTGCGACACCAGAGATTTCCCCGTCGGAGCAGAAAGCAGAAACCTTGTGAGCTCCAGGCAGAGTTTCACGACAACTGGGCAGGAGATACCTGGGGCAATGGCCACTCCCAATCTGCAGCCAAGTGTGGGAGCCGGCAATTCCTTCTTCCACCTCCCGGAGTGGCTGGGGACTCCCACTCCCCTCAGGCGACAGCTCTCTGGGCGTCATGGTGCCAACCCCTGTGGCAAAGCCTCATGCCAAGAGCAGAGGCGCACTCTGTGCAGAGATGGGGTCCCACACACAGCCAGCACTAATCCACGCACTCGGTTTCACTCTGCTTCTCCTTCCAGATGGGCACCAACAAGTTTGCCAGCCAGCAGGGCATGACGGCGTATGGCACCCGCCGGCACCTCTATGACCCCAAACTGGGCACAGACCAGCCCCTGGATCAGGCCACCATCAGTCTACAAATGGGCACCAACAAGGGAGCAAGCCAGGTAAGAGAGACGCAAGCCAAGGAGCAGGCGTGGGAGCGGGGAAGGGGAGTTAGAAGCGTGGGGCTCCCCCACGAGCCCAGCCTGCTGCCATTCCCAGTGGGGGGGAATTAGCGTCTGGAGAGGAAAGCCTCCAGGTGCCACTTCCTGGTATTCTTGAGCCTTCACACCTGCACAGTGCCTCCCTTCCTGTCCAACTAACCCCGCTCCTCTCCCTGTAGGCGGGCATGACAGCCCCAGGGACCAAGCGGCAGATCTTCGAGCCCATGCTGGGCATGGAACACTGCGACAGCCTCAACGTCTCCCTGCAGATGGGCAGCAACAAGGGCGCCTCACAGCAGGGCATGACTGTGTACGGGCTGCCGCGCCAGGTCTACGACCCCAAATACTGCCTCCAGCCCAACTACCCCATGGTTGGCGAGGACGAGTACAACCACAGCCAACACAACTTCTACAACTCCGAATGAGGGGCCGGGCCGGGGCGAGGCCGAGGCCGAGGCCTGGACTGAACAGAGAGACATGCAACCAGGGCGCGAGAAGAAACTTTTTTTTTTTTTTTTTTTTTAAAAAGCAAGTGATTACTTTAAAAAGAGGAATAAGAGGAAATCCTGACTGCTCCCCCCAACGCTAACCAGCTCACAGAGGGTCCCCCAATCCAGCTCCCCCAACCCTCGAAACAAAATCCAGCCCCGGTCAGATTCCCCCTTTATTTAAGTTGTTCTTAAAATGTATGATCTAGAGCAAGCCAAGTTAAATCAGGAGTAGTTGGGGTGGGGGGCGGGGAAGGGTAGATGTAGACATGAAAAGCCATAAACATTCGTGCTTTTTCACCATTAGCACCAGCGACTCAGCTCTGAAACACTCACACCCTTTCCCCCCCCCCGCCCAACCTGGGCACTGAAGTGCCCTAGAAATGCTGCCACCCCCCATCCCCTTTCCTAAAGTAAGGGGAACAAACAGGTTGGTGAAATGAACCGGACTGCGATTGCATTCACGGCTTGATGGCTGAGTGCCTCTAGGTAGAGTGCTTCCTGCTTGATGGCCCAGGTATCCCCCCGCCCCGCCCCCCATGCCATCCCAGGTGTGTAACACCCCTAGCAGTAGTGGCCTGAGCGGAGCAGACACGAGGGAGGGATGGGACTAGCAGTACAGGAGGAGAGGGAGCAAGTTCAAGTTTAAACACAACAGCCCCCCTCCCCCGCTCTCTGTCAAAGGTTCTCCTAACATTTCTGCGCTTTGAAAAGGGACAGATGCCATTTCTGTAAATAAGATTCTCCGTGTGTGTGTATATAAGAGACCCACTCTATATACACCCCCCACACACTCACTTTCCATCTACCACCAGGACAGCACCCTCGACTAGTAAGTTTTTGTGTCAGCAGGTTTTCCAGCTGCAAGCCTAAGTGAGAAACCCTCTCCCCGCACACGAACACTGTTGAGCTCCTGGAAGGGTTACCAGCCCCATCCACCTCTGCTATTGCCCACGTTGTTATGAGTATTTTGGTGACAAGCTAATGTATGGGAAAAATAAGAGTGTGAACTACTGAGATAAGCCACTACATTTCCTACAAGACGGGCTGCCTTTAAAAGCCTAGGAATATTTCCCCTACTCTGCATGCTGGCAAACTAAACACTTTAAAAAAAAAACCTCCAGATGAAGCGACTTATGAACCGATATTACAGCAGTTTGTAATTTTCTGCTGATGAGCACTTTTTAATCTCTCACTGTGGCACAATAAAACAAGGAAAAAAAAAATCTATCTTCTAAACCTATTTCTAATCTTATTTAAGAGCTTCCTGGACATTTGTCTTCGCTGGTGAAGCCAAATGGGGCATATAAAAGGGAAGGTCAAACGGAGATCTAGTCAATTGCACAAAGCCAGTCACATCCAAGTCCTTTGCCCTGCTACGGTTTGTGGTGCAACCACTTTTCCCATGTGCCTCTCTTGTGTGGAGGGACCCGTGTTAGGTACCTGTCTGGCCCAGCTTACCATATTATTAGAGCACCTAACGGTAATCCTCAGCACAAATATCCCCCCATTTTAGAGATGGAGGATCTGAGGCCTACTAAACTACCTGACTTGCCCAAAGCCCCAGCGGAAGGTTGTGGTGGGGCAGGACCTACCCCACATCTCTCGTCGGCACCCTAACCACGGGGCCATCCTTCTTCTATACGGAAAGCACTGTCAGAAGCACAGGCCAAACAAAGAGAGAAAAACAACCTTTGTCTCCCCTGCCTGATGCAGATTTCTAGCACTCTTGGGTTTACAAGCGCGTAGACCGGGTACAAAGACTGCAGACAGAGGTTCAGGCCCATGGCGTCCCTTTAACAGAGGAAGCTGCGTAGATAATACTGACAGCTACACAGATTTCCCTCCTCCCAGGATGCCTGGGTTGACACAGGCAAGTTGGCAATGTCTGATCAGGTTAAAGATGATCAGGGAGCGTTTAAGTGCTTTGAAGATAAGAAGCCATCTATAAATGCTCAACATTTTCCAGCATACGTCAATGATAAGGATGAGATAAGGCTCTCAAGCCCTGCCGTGGCTTTCCTCCAAGACGGATTGATGTATCCCCTTTAGCCCTTTGCAGCAGGAAAGAATCACTGTCCCCTGTAACAGGTGAGAAGCTGAAGCACGAAGATGAAGTGATTTGCCCGAGCTCCCGCTGGTAATTGAACCCTGGCCGGTTGGCTGCAACCCACCCCCCCCACTCCTAGCCCTGTTTGTAAACCCCATTACCGGCCGGTGCACAGGGCTCTAGACAGTAATTTAGCACCTATACAGAAAGGCTTTGATACCCGCCCACAAACGCTGCTAGACACGTGGGGACACGGGCTCAGATCCAGATCCTTCAACAAAATCTTGTGACACTTTAGCTTTGGGGAAGCAGCCGGCTGTTCGACTTGCTGTGAGATAGGCCACCAGGAGGTGCTGTGTGCACACGCAGGCCAAACTAACCACTTACACAGGCATAGCACCATTCACCTTTGATCAGCTCCTCCTCATCTGGCAGTCACAGGCAGACAGTTGCTCCTTAGACACCCCACATCCCCCCTTAAAAGCCACATTAACCCTCAGAACTCTAGACAAGCGCTTTGCAGGGCTAGAGCGATGTCTGGAGCTACGTTACGAGACGTAGGCAATGCAGGGACAGCCCCTCCATAACTCTTTCGGTTACAAGTCTCCATACCAGGTCCAGGAGAGTTTGCGATTAGGCTCTTGACATGACATGTAGCAGCCATACTAAAATGCAAGCAAGAAACCCCGTCAACGCCGCGTGGCCCTGTTTCAGGGGGTTCCTGTTAAGGTCTTCAATGGAAAGGTCAAATGGCACGCGTGTCTTGGAAGAGCGGGGTGGCCCAGCACAATGGAGATAATACTGCAGCAAGGCTGGGAGTGGAGGAAGAGAGACACAGCTGACTTCCCGTCTTCCTCCGCAAAAGAAAAACAGAGCATGGGAAGAAACAGGTTGCATGCCAGGATTTTAGAAGACCACACAAAGACTTGATGCTACAGGCCTGCTTTCCACTTAAAACCAACACCTGTAAAGCTATACCGTGGTGGGGTCTAGACTCTGGGACCATGTGGGCATAGGCTATGTCCCGCTTCGGTGCAGGGGCCTGGAGTGGATGGCCTATCGAAGTCCTTCCAGTCCTCTGTGGCTCGGATTCTATGCCTACACTACAGAGCCGGAGAAGGAAACATTAAGGATAGAGGGAGAAGGTTTAAGCACTAAGTAACCGCCTCCCTCCCTGGAGCACGTCACATACCTGGCTTTGCAGCTCAAGGCCGCACTGGCTCAAGCAGCCCCCTGCTGAGAGTCTGAGTGACTGGCCTTTTGCCTCTGCAGGTGATGGGCTCATGCAAAACCACAAGTGAAGAAAGTTTGCTGGGTCTCTGGCTACTCTGCCCTTCAAACCACCTACTAGCTCAGGATGACATGCAGGTGTGCTCACGAGAGACCCAAGCCTAGAAATAATAGGGAGCGAGAATTTTCACTGAGGGACATGGGCAGGCCTGGGGCACTGGAGATGGGATGACATTAGCATGGGAATAGCTGGGGTGCAAAGGGCCAGAATGGAGAAGCATGAGCAAAGCTGTGTATGCAGGAAGTCTAGGGCAAGGATGGCAGGGGCTGTGCATCAGGACTGAGGGGCATGGGCAGGGCTGGGATAGCAGGGGGCTGTGGGTCAGGACTGAGGGGCATGGGCAGAGATTCATAAGCAAAAACAGCTCAGCCAGCCCATGCAGCCAGTGTTACCAGCCCCTGCCCTGGGAGAGCCAGATTCCCCCCACATTCTAAAGCACATGGAGTAAAGTGAGAAGGGCCCGGAGAGTTCTCCCCACCACTAGTCAGGTAACAGCTGCTTTTACGAGCTGTTTACCCAGCACAGTCTTCCAGAACAAATAGCGCCTAGTCAGCTGATTCTCTTCCACCACAACTACTCACGTTCTTCCGACGCTGCAGCCTTTTGTTCTTTGCTGGAACGCAGCCCGGTGTACAGTTTTGGCTCATTTAGCTGAGTAAGGAAGTCTGCATTGGCCTCTCCAGGACCACAGAACACTCTTCACCTCTAGGAAACTGCATTAGCTACAGACTGCAGCCCAGTGGCTCAGGCTCATTTGCAATGAAGTCACAGGGGGTCCGGGCTCCTGTTATGTTGGAGATCATGGAGGGAACATGACGCTCCACTGCAAAAAATCGCTGGGGCAGCAAGGCTCTGAGCCCACAGCAGCTGACTCAGGCAGCTCACGCTACAGGGCTAATATTACCAGTGTAGATGTTGTGACTCGGTCTGGAGCCCGGGCTCTGAATCCTGGCAAGGGGGACAGGTCTCGGAGCCCAGTCAGGAACGTCTACATTGCTATATTTAGCCCCACAGCGCAATCTGCCCAAGTCAGTTGACCCAGTCTCAGACTCACTGCCGGGGGTTTGTTTGGGTTTTTTCTGCTGACATACCATAAACGTTCAGTTGTCTAAGAGCTCAAGGGGATGGGTAAGGGGCAGTAAATCAACAGATTTTGAATCCTAGAAGTTCCATTCAGCCTTGCAAGACAGAAACCTCAAATACTCGCAGCACATTTAAGATATTAACCCCCATTTCACAAAAGGGGAAACCGAGGCACAGAACAAGGAGGGAATTTGCATAGAGACGGGAAAAGAACACAGCATTTCCTACTACCACTTCTTGTCTGCTGTCTCTCTCATACAGACATGTGGCTCGCGCAAACTCCCACCTGCCTTGGGGAAATAAGTCCAGTCACTCAGCTCAGAATCCATGTGACACCAACGACAATAAAGGACACATAAAAACCACTTCCCCCTGTAATGGCATTTATTAAAGGGACATTCTACCACTACAAACTGTTTCTAAATAGCCCCCCTCGCAAAACAAACCGCAAACAAAACCAGGACTGCTGCTTGCTACACCCTTCTTTGCATCCACACACAGGGAAAAGTGTCCAAACCCAGCCTGGAATTCAAAACAGCTTAATCCCCAGCTCATGTAGCTTCCCAAGGCAGGGGCTAGTAATCAGTGTCCAGGAAGGAGCTCAAGGTGCTGCTGGTACCATCCAGGAAGATCCAAGGAAACCTCTTGATGCAATAAGAATTTCCTTAAGTTAAAAGCAGCAGGTAAAAGCCAAGGGAGGCCAAGGTGGCTAATTTAGCCCATCCTTCCCTCCCTTCTCTCACTCTGATTCACACCCCTCCTTTGCAAACAATCCCCTGCCCATTCACTACAGGCCCAAAATCAGTTCAGCCAGGGATCTGCCACCACCTTAAATCCTCAGCGGCGCCAACGGCCGAGCGATTGCCTCTTGCGAGACCCTGAGTAACTGTCGCACCAGAACAGAGCCAAACGTTCTGAATCTAAGAGAGAGTGAAGTTATCCCAAAAATAAATCAGAGCAGTGACCACCAAATGGCTCTGCAAGCCAAAGTAGCAGAGATTTTGCTCAGTCTAGCGTCTGGATGTTCAGAAGGTAAAACACACTTGCCATCATGACTGGACTCAAGAAAGCATAGTAACAAAAGCTATTATCTGATAGCTTCCATGCCACAGAAGCCTGTCTCCCTTCCCCTCACCCCAGCATCTCCCCCACTTCTCCAACACTGCAGCCCGATTCACTTCCCACTCTCCAGTACTGAAGTTTTGCTGTATTTTGATTAAGAGACAAATGAGCAAATCTGAGCCTACTGCTGCAGGGGGACCCGTCTGAGAAAAGCAGTCGTCTGTGTCAGTGATTGTCCTGTTTTCTGACTAATGGCTAATTCAAACCAGTTTACCCCACACTGGACTATGGAAAGCAAGTACAGCAGTGCCCGTTTAAGTAAGTCAAAGTTAAATGTGTCGGATAGGGACTTTTCTGTGCCAATGAGTCTGCTGAACAGAGCTAGCCAAAAACCAATATCCAGAACTGGGACTGAAGGAAGGAGGTTCTACAGTATTTCATTGTTCATCTTACATTTCTAGCACACTTTGTGGCCAAAGATCTCAAAGCACTTTACAAAGGTCAGAATGTTATTCACTCTGATTTAGAGGGAGAAACTGAGGTGCTAAGTGGGGAAGCGACTTGCCCAGGATCACACTGGAAGCTGGTGGAAGTCACAGGAAAAGAACCCAGGGCTCCAGACAACCTGTTGCCCTGCTCTAACCACTAAACAAAACTGCCTCTGCATCAACATTTCAACTGTTATTCAAAGCAGGGTGGAAGCCAAGATATAGCCTCTTCCAACAGGGATCCAGCCAGCATTGCAAAAGGACACGGCTTGGCCAGACCAGGATTAGTAACAGACTTTTCTTTTTTTTTTTAAATTAACTGTTGCCATTTAATCATGGTGACAAGTCGTTTCTTATCTTGTGAACTTTCAAACTGCCGGGCTGAGCAAAACAAAATGTTCCTCTCCTCCCCGGCTTAACTAGGGCAGCATTTCCAAATCATCCCTTAACCGTGTTACATGCGCAAGGATCTAAATTGGCCCCAGGGTAATTCACAAAAAGGAACAACCGCTATAAAAAGATCCTTGGATGGAAAAGCTAATAAAAAACCCAGCCACCTTCTCCAAAGCTCCCGATCATCTCATGTTATGGAACCAGTACATTTTTTTCCAAGTACAAAATACTGTAATATCCAGAATTAGCACAAATGAGCTTCCTGCCCCCTTGCTGCTACTGATTGGCAGCCTCACAAGCGTCTATCCAATCACTGTACACGTCCACCGGTTCTGAAAGATCTGAGAGGATCAAAGGTCAAGGAAGATGACACCAAAACACCACCACCACCTCCCCTGAAGCTTGGAATTCATCTTGCACTGGGAACTTAAAGAAATTGTTTTTGCACCTTTCCAACTCTTCCCTGCAACACCTGTCTGCTGGCCCTTTGTGACAGCACTGTGGGACAAACACCACCGCCACTCTGTCCCTTCCTTGCACTTTTCATCAGTACATCTTGTAGAACTGATCAATTAAATTGTTTTTAATTGTTCACTTTATTAATATACCTTCATAAGCAAAGTTTTATGAATGAAACAACATTCATTCATAAAACTGGTTACCCCAATAACTGGCTAACTGAGTTTCACTTTCAATCCAATTGCTGCTTAAATCGCTGAAACTTGCACTGTTTCAACATTGTAACTTCTGCTCACTGTTTGCCATTCCTTACACCTGTCCATATTGTAATTCAAACTCCATTTTAACTTGCTCACTCCATTTTGTAAAAGCTTGCTACAACCCTCATTTTTGCAAAACCCTGCTGTAATCTTGTTAGTTGAGTTTAGATGTGGGAATGAGGTATGTATGGATGGTGGAATCAACCTCCAGCCCCAGCCCATCCTGATGAAATAAAGTGTAAACACCAACGGCTGAAGATGCAGACAACAGCCCTGACAAAGCAAGAAGAGTCCACCCAAAAAGAAAAGAACAAAAGTACAACTGAAGAAACATCAAAGTCAGGTCTGAGGCTGAAAGTCACGTCTGCAATTGACGGGTGATCAATCACACCGGACCCAGAGGCAGCGTAACACAGCAAGACCTATAGACTCTGGATTCAAACTAAAGCCTACAAAAACGATGGGTGAGAGGGAAGACTTTGGAGGGTAACATTCTGCTGCCAACATTGAAGGGCATCGGTGCATACCCAGCAGAGACCCAGTTCTTCCTTGTGCCTGGCTTTCCTGGCCAGTTAGCCGCCACAAGCTACGAACCCAAGCTACATTCAGGACTGGTAACTATATGGCAGCTGCAGAACAGAGAGAGAGAGAGAGAGAGAAAGAAAGAGAGAGAGAGAGAGTGTGTACACACGCACATAGGTATTAGATATTAGTTATTGGTCATAAATCAAACTGTGTTATTATAATAAACGTGACCTCTTGTCTTGTCCCCTGAAACGATCCTGTGTAGTTCTGTCTTCATAACAATCGCAAAGCACCTTCTGAAGGGAGGCAAGTATCATTATCCCTACCTTAGAGATGGGGAAACCGAGGCACCTACAGGGAGAAGTTAGCAGACAGCCTTGCTAACATTTAGCTCCCTGTCATACCAACCATGATTCTGACCCTAGTGCGGACACAGACTAAGAACATGCTATCCAATCAATCATCTCATTCTGCTGCAGGATGATAAAGGCCAACACATGAAAGCAAGATGGGAAGTTAATTCTATTTTCTAACATGTGCTTCTGGATTCAGTTCCTAACAGCTACATGCACCACCGAAGTTTTTTCCTTGCGTCACGGACAGGATCAAGATTGGATATTTTCCTAAAAGACCTGCTCTAGTTCAAACAAAATTCTTTTGGGGAAGTCCTATGACCTGCGTTATCCAGGTCAGACTAGATGGTCACAATGGTCCCTTCTGGCCTTGGAATCTATGAGCACTGCTATATGACTGTCTAGTTATTTTAGCTGCTGCCTCTTTGCTTCCAGTTTCCATCATGGGCTGGAACAGGAAGTGCCAAGATACCACAAGAAGCTGTGCTCTAGCCCAATGGAAAGCACCAAACCCCAGGGATCTCAGGAGTTTGCTGCTGCTGACTACAACCAGAGCAAGTTTTTTGCAGATACTTGGACACTTCACGCTGACAAAGTTCTGGGGGCTCAGCAAAACCTGAACTCCAAGACCTCTGTGGCTGAAGTAGAATGGCACTGAAAATACATTTCCCTCCATCAATTCATGGGAAAAAACAACTACGGTAAAAATACCCTGCTTCCGTCATTAGAAGTGCAAAGGATACACGTTATGGGAGTCTGAAATTCTTCCAGACAGACAGTACATGATATTACACCAGTGTTCCGAGCCCGGTCCCTGGAACATAGAAAACAATATTCCAACAATAGCAAATATTTCCAAAGAACAAGACAAATGGAAGTTCAAAGAGCAAACAATCAAGAGCAAGTGGTTAGAGAAATTGACTTAATAGAAGAATACACTTCTCTTCCATAGCACCCACTGAAACAAAACGCAGCATTAACAAATTAAGCATCACAACACAAGAGCTACTAAGTTATTCACATTTTACTGTCAGGGAAACGAGCGAATGGAAGGGAAGCAACTTGCCCAACATGATCACAAAGCAACTCGGTTGCAAGAGCTGGAGAAAGAACCCAGGAGTCCTGACTCCTAGTCTTCTGCGTTAACCAATGGACCATGTACCGTCTCAGGATTTATGAGAAGTTAAGAGAACTAAACATGTAGGCATTAGGTTAAAAGATAAACAAACATAAAAATGTGCAGACCATCTGCACGCTCTGAAGGGTGATGGGAAGCATTTGAGGTGGTACAGACCCGAGTCCCAGTGTGGTTCGTTATACACTAAAATACAGGAAAACATGAAGATTAGGAAAAAAATCCCAATAGGGAAATCTTGTTGCACTTTCCTATTACTTTTATGGACATGATCCAGGCTATGCACAGCCATGCTTCAGTATTACTTGCTGATGGGGATATAGCAAAAACCCAAACACCCTTACTATGTTGCTAATGTCTGTTGCTCACTTACATCATTTCAAAAACAAGTTGCTTAATTACTGAAATGCTTTCATACGGCTTAGGCTATAACACACCAATCAAACCAGTGGGCCAGTCGAGCCCTGTACACCCCCCTCTACCCGTGCCAGATTAAACCAAATGGACCCTTTCTAGGGTGGCTTCCATCTCCAATTGGAAGAGACCAATTGGCCCAGTTTACCCGGTACCATTCCCCTTCCTTGCCATGCCAGTTCTGACAAACAGGCTCATCAATCTAATGATGAAAAGTGCCATGATAATAATAATAGTAACAACCACCCCTGGCTCTTATCTTGCGCTTTGCATCCACAGATCTCAAAGCACTTTACAAAGGAGGTTGGTATTATTATCCCCATTTTATAGAAGGGGAAGGTAAAGTGACATGCCCAGGGTCACCCAGTAGACCAGTGGCACAGCCAGAAATAGAACCAACCTATCTGGAGTCCTGGCCCAGTGCTCTAGCCTCCCTATAAGAGCTAGGTATTACTATCTACCTGTTTTGTCCACCATCCCTTGCTGCCATACTGGATCAAACCAATGGGCCGATCTAGACCAGTTTCCTCCCTTTGTCATTCTGAACCAAGCCAACAGCCTAGTGTCCTGTCTCCAGCAGTGGCCAATACAAGATGTTTCAGAGAATGAATGGCATCTCCCAGTAATGCACCTGACCCCACAGTGTGGGGACTTCCTGATCCAGCTCCAGGTGGGAATCAGTTCATCCCCTGCACCCCGAGGAACAGCAGTCCCCCATAAGTGGGGCCTAATGAGCACTAACAAGGCAGATCAGCTGGCTGTGCCCCCACCATTAGAACCAGAGAGGCCTCTCCAGCCCACCCACTTACATTTTGACATCGCAGGACTTCTCGTGGTTACAGAAGGGGCAGGTGAACTGCGTCTCCAGGGTGCCCGTCATCTTCTTCTTGGGTGGGGGCTTCCGCTTTGACTTCCTGCGGCCCATCTTTGCCTGCAAGGCGCAGAGGAGAGGAAAAGCGTCAGTCCTCTCAGGGCCAGGGGGGATCACGTGCTGCCCTTTCTCCTTCATCCACCACACCTCGCCCCCAGCTCTAGGGCGCCCACGAATGAGCATGTGGGGCTACAAGGAGATGGGGGCAGATAGGCTCCCTGGGTCTGGATTTAAACCCCGCTCATTATCTCAGCTGGTGGGGCATCACCCAGCATCGCCTAGGAAGTGGGGGGTTCATAAACCACCCTCCCCCCGCACAAACATGTAGAGCAAAGAAATCTAGCACCCCCCACGGGTTGAGCCATGGCCTCCCCTTCCATCCAGAGGCAGGGGAGCAAGAACCCAGCTCCCCACCACAGACACATGGGCTCTACACACCCCTGCCCCCAGGGACAGGAGCCCAGCACCCCCCCCCCGGGATGGGGGCTCGGCTCCCCCCAGGGACAGGAGCCCAGCGCCCCCCCCCGGGATGGGGGCTCGGCTCCCCCCAGGGACAGGAGCCCAGCGCCCCCCCCCGGGATGGGGGCTCGGCTCCCCCCAGGGACAGGAGCCCAGCGCCCCCCCCCGGGATGGGGGCTCGGCTCCCCCCAGGGACAGGAGCCCAGCGCCCCCCCCCGGGATGGGGGCTCGGCTCCCCCCAGGGACAGGAGCCCAGCGCCCCCCCCCCGGGATGGGGGCTCGGCTCCCCCCAGGGACAGGAGCCCAGCGCCCCCCCCCCGGGATGGGGGCTCGGCTCCCCCCAGGGACAGGAGCCCAGCGCCCCCCCCCCGGGATGGGGGCTCGGCTCCCCCCAGGGACAGGAGCCCAGCGCCCCCCCCCCGGGATGGGGGCTCGGCTCCCCCCAGGGACAGGAGCCCAGCGCCCCCCCCCCGGGATGGGGGCTCGGCTCCCCCCAGGGACAGGAGCCCAGCGCCCCCCCCCCGGGATGGGGGCTCGGCTCCCCCCAGGGACAGGAGCCCAGCGCCCCCCCCCCGGGATGGGGGCTCGGCTCCCCCCAGGGACAGGAGCCCAGCGCCCCCCCCCCCGGGATGGGGGCTCGGCTCCCCCCAGGGACAGGAGCCCAGCGCCCCCCCCCCGGGATGGGGGCTCGGCTCCCCCCAGGGACAGGAGCCCAGCGCCCCCCCCCCGGGATGGGGGCTCGGCTCCCCCCAGGGACAGGAGCCCAGCGCCCCCCCCCCGGGATGGGGGCTCGGCTCCCCCCAGGGACAGGAGCCCAGCGCCCCCCCCCGGGATGGGGGCTCGGCTCCCCCCAGGGACAGGAGCCCAGCGCCCCCCCCCCGGGATGGGGGCTCGGCTCCCCCCAGGGACAGGAGCCCAGCGCCCCCCCCCGGGATGGGGGCTCGGCTCCCCCCAGGGACAGGAGCCCAGCGCCCCCCCCCGGGATGGGGGCTCGGCTCCCCCCAGGGACAGGAGCCCAGCGCCCCCCCCCGGGATGGGGGCTCGGCTCCCCCCAGGGACAGGAGCCCAGCGCCCCCCCCCCGGGATGGGGGCTCGGCTCCCCCCAGGGACAGGAGCCCAGCGCCCCCCCCCGGGATGGGGGCTCGGCTCCCCCCAGGGACAGGAGCCCAGCGCCCCCCCCCCCGGGATGGGGGCTCGGCTCCCCCCAGGGACAGGAGCCCAGCGCCCCCCCCCGGGATGGGGCCCCCCCCATGAGAGCTCCGACCAGGCTACTGGGGGGGGGCAAGAGCCGACCCCAGCCTCTCCTTCCTCACGGACCCGGGGGGAGGGGGTCGCTCTCAGGCCCCCACCTGCCTCCAGCCTCCCGCCCCAGCCGCGTTTCCAACGGCGACCGTCACTTCCTGCGCCGAACCGGAAGAGAAACACGCTCGCCCCGCCGGCAGCCATTGGCTAGCCTCCGGCCGAGCGCGTGGAATGCTGAATGATTGACAGCAGCGACAGGAGGAAATGACGTCAGAGAGTGGGCGGGGAGAGGGCCTGAACCGGAAGTGGCCCACCCGGCTCCCTGGCTGTTTCCAAGATGGCGACCGGGGGGGGGAGGAGCCCAAGACCAGGGGGGCCGGAGGGCGGGGCAGGCCCCGAGGGAGGAGGAGCCTCCCCGAGGGCCGAGGCTCGGTTTTGGTGGGGCCGGGGGAAGCCCCAGCTGGGGCACTGGGCGGGATCTCTCCCTCCCCCCGCCCTGAGAGCAATTCGGGGTGCCCCCCCCAGCGCCGGAAACGAGGGTGGGACCCCCCCAGGGTGGGACCCCCCAGCGCAGATTGCCCCCCCCACGGGGCTCATTCCGCTTCAGGGGGAGCTGCACCCCAGCCCCGCCCCCGCTTTGAGATCTCTCCCTCCTGTGGGTTATTTGGGGGGACGGTGTGTCTCCTCAGGACAAGAGAGACTGATAGGCCCCAGATAAAGGGCAGCACAAACGACTCTGCCCTGGAGAGGCTGCTGATGAGAGGCTGTCAACGGTCAGCAACAAGCTTTGCTCCCCAGATAAGCGAACTCAGAGGGGCAAGGCCAGGGACTGACCCCTAAGCACAGAAGGAAGAGGCGAATTAGTGTCTGTGCTGGTTGGATTGGGCCAGGATTTTGGTTTTTGGTGGGGGGGTTGTTTTTTTTTTTTGGACAGGTAAAGAGACAACCCCTATTTAAAATCAATCCTGCCCTGCCCACTTGGGATTACTGGCCAGGAAAGCATTTTCAGTTTCACCGTTGATACTGTGTAAGTTTCTGTGTCTTGCTTTCTTTGGGACAGTAGGGCCATGTCTACACTTCTGAGCGCTACACTGTCAGTAGCTGTGATGCTGTAACCCGGTAGTGTAGATACAGGCTGTAGCAACAGAAGGGGATTTTCCATCACTATAGGAACTCCGGAGACGTAGCTAGGTCGATAGAAGCACTCTTCTGCCAACCTAGCTCTATCTACTTGTGGGGTTAGCATAGCTACAGCTCTCCGTGGGGTGGATTTTTCACACCCCTGACCACCCAGCTTTGATGACCTAAGTTTTAAGTAAAAAGAAAAGGAGGATTTGTGGCACCTTAGAGACTAACAAATGTATTTGAGCATAAGCTTTCGTGAGCTACAGCTCACTTCATGGGATGCATTCAGTGGAAAATACAGTGGGGAGATTTATGTGCACAGAGAACATGAAACAATGGGTGTTACCATACACACTGTAAGGAGAGGTTTCAGAGTAACAGCCGTGTTAGTCTGTATTTGCAAAAAGAAAAGGAGGACTTGTGGCACCTTAGAGACTAACCAATTTATTAGAGCATGAGCTTTCGTGAGCTACAGATCACATATGCATCTGATGAAGTGAGCTGTAGCTCACGAAAGCTTATGCTCTAATAAATTGGTTAGTCTCTAAGGTGCCACAAGTACTCCTTTTCTTTTTACTGTAAGGAGAGTGATCACTTAAGGTGAGCTATTACGAGCAGGAGAGCTGGGGGGAAAAACCTTTTGTAGTGATAATCAAGGTGGGACATTTCCAGCAGTTGACAAGAACGTCTGAGGAACAGTGGGGGGTGGGGAGGGGAATAAACAAGGGGAAATAGTTTTACTTTGTGTAATTTTTAAGTTTAAGTTTTAAGTGTACACCAGGCCTGAAACTAGTCATTGGGCTATCAGCTTCTAAAGTTGTAATCCTCATGCCCTTAGAGCAGTGCTCTTGGCTCGTAGGTGTTTTTGTTTACTAGGCCTTGTTTATGGGAGACAGTTGCACCAGTTTGTCAAACAAGCACCTTTGTGCTTTCTCCTATGCGGCCCCTCGCAGAAACCTTGACAATGGTTAGGCAACTGCTGACCAGTGTTGGCTCCTTGCTTCCGTGTGCTCTATCTACCTGCTCTCACCAGTTTTGTACTTCGATTGGAAGCTCTTTGGGGCAGCTTTGTATTCAGTATTTGTGCAGCCTGTAGCCACCTGGGGTCCTGGGTCATAACTGAGGCTCCTAGATGGTACGGTAATTCAAATAATACATTGAACCGAAATCAGTTTTTAAGCCAGTCTAGTTAAACTGGAGCAAACCCCCGGGAGGGTGCTGATTTTGTTTTTTTAAAGTGACTTATTTTGGTTTCATCTGAACCTGTTCCCTGTCTTAAACTAAGCTGAAAAGAGCTGCCTCCCTTCCTGAATAACACAGGTTGGAGAACAGCCCTGAGTTAATTCCTGCTAAAATTAGAGCCTGTCTTACGAAAACATCCACTCCAGTTAAAAATCCAGGGACACTCATGCTAAATGGGTCAGGTTGAAACTTTCATTCAAATCCCCTCCTTGTGCCCCAGAAAACCTCCATTGCTTTAATTAAAGTATAGAAACATTTCTGTTCATAGCTGAGCGCTGGGGACAGAGCACAGGTTGGACGCAGGAGACCTGGGTTTTATGGGGCATGCCCTAGCGGAGGGGTAAAAGTGATGTGTTAAAGATGAGTAGGCAGCAGTCTTTCCCCCCCAGATTTGGTTCCCAGCCACTGGACTGATCCAGAGGGGAGTTTCTGTATGTTCTTTCCCTGACCTTCTGCCAGGGGTTGATTCTTTAGGCAGGTGCCCTCATTGTAGGTGGATGTTTGCCAGGGAAAATGCAGTATAGATTGGTTCATATGGGATTTCCTGGCAAGCGCCAAAGAAGTGGGGTCTGGTCAGGAAAGCAGCCTGCGCATCACAAAACCGTCATGTGGATCATCATTCCTGGATCCTGGCTAGGAGAGGTACCGATAGCAGTGCCTAGCTCAGGGGTGGGCACATTTTTTGGCCCAAGGGCCATGTCTGGGTGTGAAACTGTATGGGGGGCCAGGTAGGGAAGGCTATGCCTCCCCAAACAGCCTGGCCCCCGCCCCCATCCACCCTCTCCCACTTCCCACCCCCTGACTGCCCCCCTCAGAACCTCCGACCCATCCAACCCCCCCTGCTCCTTGTCCCCTGACTGCCCCCTCCCACAGCCCCCTGTCCCTAACTGCCCCCCCAGGACCCCAACCCCATCAAACTCCCTGTCCCCTGACCACTCGCCCCCCCCGAACCTCTGCCCCATCCAACCACCCCCTGCTCCCTGTCCCCAGACTGCCCCCCCAGGACTCCCTGCCCCTTATCCAACACCCCCCACCCCCTTACCATGCAGCTCAGAGAAGCAGGTGCTCACCACCCGAGCCAGCCCCGCTGCCCGCGCAGCGGCATTGCAGCAGGGAAGGGGGGACAGCAGGGGAGGGGCCGGGGGCTAGCCTCCCTGGCCAGGAGCTCAAGGGCCGGTCAGGACGGTCCCACGGGCCGGATGTGGCCCACGAGCCATAGTTTGCCCACCTCTGGTCTAGCTACTATAGTGCTTGGTGTCTTGGGAATACTGACAGTATGTCAATGAGCCTGCAATAGCAGGGGGGCTGCGGGTCAGGGCTGAGGGGCATCAGCAGAGCTTCAAGTGCAGGGAGCCTAGTGCTGGAACAGGAAGGGATGGCTGAGGGCCAAGATGTAGGGGCAGGGGAAGGGGAATGTGGGTTGGGATTGAGGGGCACCACCGGAGCTGTGTGCATGGAGGAAACGTGGGGCTGGAAGAACAGGGGGAAATACAGGTCAGGATTGAGGGGCGTTGGCAGGGGAGCCCAGGAGCAGGGGCTGTGGGGCAGGACTGTTTGTGTGTGGTACCAGCAGAGCTCTGTGTGTGTGAGCCCAGAGCTCGGGGAGCAAGGGGGCTGCAGTTCGGGAATGAGGGGCATCGGCTGAGCAACCGTCCTGCTCAGTCTCCCCCTCGGTTTCCCCAATGGGAAAACATGTCATTGTTTGCAAGGTGTGGACGCCGGGCTGTGGAGAGAGAAACAATCGGACTTTTTAAAATATAATTTATTGAAAATAGTCACAAGAAAGACACTTAGAAGAGTCTGTTCCCTTTGCAGCAGCTTCAGGGAGCAACAGATCACAGGTGCAATGCTGCAGAGGGTGAAGAAGAAGTTTCTCCAGAACTTAAAAGTCTTTGACAGGCACATGGGGCTCACACGCCCGCCCGCCCGCCCGCCCCTTTTTACAGTTAGACTGGGAGGAAGCACACAGGACCGGTCAGTATGTGAGGGCGAAAAACAGTCATCTCAGAAAACACAAACACGAGCCCGAGGTCAGATTTGGGCAGTACTGCGTCCTCCTCTGGCACAATACAGTTTACTGGTCAGCAAAAACAAAACTCAGCTTCCCAGTCCCCTAGCATGTGGCTATGAGGATTTTGTACCTGAGAAGAGGAAGGAAGGTCACAGCGCCTCCAGGTGGCAGGATGAGGGAATAGCTCTCCTGAGAGCATTGGTTGTTAGGTTATTTATGCATTAGCAGCAGAGGAGGAGCTGTTCAGAGGCCATCCCCAAGGAATTTACGGCCTCAGAAGGCAAAGAGGGGAGCGTGAAAGGGCCATTAGCCCCGTTTTACAGGAGGGGAGCTGGTGCCTAAAGAGAGGAAGACACGGTCACTCAGGGGACTCTGGCACAGCCAGGAGTCAAACCCGGATCTCCAGCCTGCCACAGCCCGGGGAAAGGTTTGCGTATTCCCACCCTTCTCCCACAGCAGCCATGTGCTGCCCCTAGAAGTGGGATAGAGAGAGGAGATGGCAGGAGACGGGCCCCAACCAACCCAGTGATATCTCAGTGGAAACCCACAACCTGGGCCCTCCGAGCAGCAGGGCGGGGAGGCGTGTGTGCAGCAGGCAAAGAAACAGGGACGTCTCACCGGGGACGTGGGTGGTGTGGATGGGAAAGGGAGCACAGACTCTGATTCCCCTGGCCCATCTGCAAAGGGTCCTGGACACAGAAACCTATGGGGAGGGCCCCAAAGCCACCATTGGTTTGAGGGAGTCAAAGGGGGCTGGAATGATTTATTGAGGAGGGAAGAGAGGATCAAGCAATAAACAGGGCGGGGGGGGGGGGTTCTCCAGGGGCGGATTCCCCCAGAGATTGGATGCAGGAGCCTTAAAAATCAGACAGCTTCAATGCCTCTCACAGCGTTTCCCTTAGAGCCAAACGAAAGAGGAGTGAGCTCTGAACCCCTACTTCCTGCACCCTCCTAAATGGGGGCGTGGGGAGGGGGTCTCAGAGGCGGCTCCTCCGGGGGAGGGAGGTCTTGTAGAGGGACTTGCCGCTGGCCTCGATATAGGTGACACTCATCTCCTTGCTGTCGATCTCCACGTAGGCGAAGCCGCCCAGGGACGCCGGCTCGGCGTAGAAGAAGCGCAGGTAGCCCTTGGGGACCTTGTGATCGTGCTTCCGTGAGTTCTCCATGAAGTTGCCGGCCCCGCTCAGCACGTAGCCCACGCCAGCCTTGTCCTGCAGGTACTGATCGGGGAAGATGGGGGCGGGGGGGTCAGAGCAGATCCATACGCCTGCTGCTTGGGTACTCCCCCCCTCCCGCCCCATGCTGGGGTGAGCAGGAGGCGTGCACGTCGTGCCCCCTGGGGTTGCTCTGGGGCAGGGCAGCACGTTGCAAGCTAGCGCCCCTGCCTGGCGGGCACAGAACAGTATCAACTGACAGAGCTGATCTCTGGAGAGGGGTGGATGGGGGAGGGAACTTAACTGGGCTCCTTCACTTCGGAACTGTTTGGGGTCTACTGGATTAGAGCCGGGGGGGGGGGGGCTGTTTGCCAAGACTCTTGGGTTCTAGTCCCAGCTCTGGGAGCGGAGTGGGGTCTAGGGGTTGGGTTGGGTGAGGGGCTGGGAGTCAGGACTCCTGGGTTCTAGTCCCACCTTTGCTGTTGACTTACACCCTTGGCTGAGTCTCGGCCAGTGCTGCCCAGGGTGGCTGGGGCGGAGTGCGACGGGCTAGCAGGGAGTTGATGGACATCTCCCTAGCAGGGGTGCTCAGAGCCCTGTGGAATAGACCAGAGGGAACAACCTTGCTCCAGTGTCCCCCACCCCCGCTTACCTGCAGGTTGTGATCATGGCCGCACAGGTAGGCAGTGGCCTTGTACTTGAGCAGCAGTGGCTGCAGGTGCTTCACCAGGCAATGGGTGGGCCCATGCTCGGCCACCGACCACACCGGGTAGTGGCCAGCCACCAGCAGGTAGTCGTCTTGGGAGGCAGCCATCTGCTTGCGGAGCCAGGCCAGCTGGCTGCGGGCCAGCCCCACGTCCAGGGGCTGCTGGGGCTGCTGGGACTGGAAGTCGTCCGAGTTCCCACACAGGGTGACAGTGTCGATCATGAGGAGAGCCACCGTGGCGTTGCTCTTGGGGACCTTGAACTTCAGGCTGTAGTAGTAGTTGGGGAAGTTCCTGCAGAACGGAGGGGGAGGGATGTCAAATGTTAAACTAGAGCTGATCTCCATGCCCCCCCCCCCCCGCAGTCTCCTGGATCAGCATGGGGGCTGCAGGTCAGGACTGAGGGGCACCAGCAGAGCTGTGGGAGGGGAGCCCAGAGCTGGGCTAGCAGGGGGCTGCAGGTCAGGATTGAGGGGCACCAGCAGAGCTGTGGGAGGGGAGCCCAGAGCTGGGCTAGCAGGGGGCTGCAGGTTGGGACTGAGGGGCACCGGCAGAGCTGTGGGAGGGGAGCCCAGAGATGGGCTAGCAGGAGCTGCAGGTCGGGACTGAGGGGAGCCCAGAGATGGGCTAGCAGGGGCTGCAGGTCAGGATTGAGGGGCACCTGCAGAGCTGTGGGAGGGGAGCCCAGAGATGGGCTAGCAAGGGGCTGCAGGTCAGGATTGAGGGGCACCAGCAGAGCTGGGAGGAGCCCGGAGCTGGGATAGTAGGGGGCTGCAGGTGTAGAAGGGGATCTAACCCCCATCCCTCTGAGCCCCAATGTAGCAGGATGCAGGAGGGTTGGGCGGGTGCGGGGGGCCCTTACCAGCGCTTGGAGACCTTGCTGTAGGCGATCTGAGCCGAGACGTTCCCTGAGTGGTCGTGGTTCCCGGCCACCACATACCACGGCACCTTGCGCAGCGACTGCGCCTTGAACACAGCCTCAAAGGTGTCCTGCCCCAAGAGAGGGGATGGCAGAGAACGTGTTCACATTTCACAATCGGGGGGAGCCGTGCCTGCCAGTCCTTCCCCACCCCCCGCGCTGTCCTCACTGGACGGGGAGACAGATCTCACTCATGGCTGTTATTTGGAACCCAGTCGTTCCCTGGCGGGGTGGGGAACCATGAAGATATTTACCCCTCACGTGCCATAACCCCTAACGCACCCACGCCCACCACTGCAGCCAGGAGGCTCACGCTAGCCAGTTTCCTTGTTGGTTGACGTGTGCATCCTGCCAGGGCCACACGGGGGCGCCGCCTTCAGTAAAGGGGCTGTAGCGGTGTAGTGACACCCCAAGATTTTTTGGGTGGGAGGGTAGAGGGCTGTCTCTACCCAAGGTTCATCCTTCAGTTTCTAATGGAGATAGAAGTCTCCCTGGCCTAAACTCAAGTGCTGTGTGCAGTTAAATAGGTGCCATACCCCACCCCAGTGACGGCCACATCTCAGCTCAGGATGAGGGATCCCTGCATAAACAAGTGCTGGATCCCAGTCCTTGTGTGCTGTGGGGGGACCCCCAAGGACTCCCTACCTGGAACCTCTTGTCGTTGACGTCCCGCACCCCGTTGTAGTAGAAGTTGTCGCCGAGGGACAAGATGAAGTCCGCGCCCAACGCTGCCACCGTACGGCCCATCTCCTTGGCTGTGGCCACCTCGCGCACCGTGTGAAAGGGGGGATTGGACACCCCGCCCCAGTCCCCCAGAGCGATGAAGCGCAGGGAGGAGCCGGCGGAGAGCGGGCTGGCATAGGGGGTCGGCAGAGCCACCAGAAGGAGCGCGGAGAGACACAGGTAACCTGCCATCTGTGGGGAAAGGTGGGAGATGCAACCACAAGCAACAGGAGGGGCTCTGCGCTGGGCCAAAGCATTGAACCCAGTCTCAGCAAGGGAGGCAGGGGTTAGGGCAAGGGATGAGTCAGGACTCCTGGGTTCTATCCCAGCTCTGGGATGGGGGTTGGGTCTGCTGGGTTGGAAGAGGTGGGCTGGGACCCAGAACTCCTGGGTTCTATTCCAAGTTCCAGAATGGGAGTGTGTTTCAGTGATTAGAAGATGGATCAGAGAGCAAGGACTCCTGGGTTCTCAACATCACTCTTGTGTCTACAGCCAGGAAGTGCGAGCCAGGACTCCTGGGTTCTATTCCCAGCTTTGCCACTGACTCACTGTGTGACCTTGCTCAAATCCCTTCCCAGCTCTGTGCCTCAGTTTCCCCTCCCACCCAGCCTCTAGGCTGCAAGCTCTTTAGGGCAGGGATTATGTCAAGGTTCCTTCCCCACTCTGAACTCAAGGGTACAGATGTGGGGACCTGCATGAAAGACCCCCTAAGCTTATTCTTACCAGCTTAGGTTAAAAACTTCCCCAAGGTACAAACTTTCCCTTGTCCTTGAACCGTATGCTGCCACCACCAAGCTTGTTAAACAAAGAACAGGGAAAGAGCCCACTTGGAGACGTCTTCCCCCAAAATATCCCCTCAAGACCTACACCCCCTTTCCTGGGGAAGGCTTGATAAGAATCCTCACCAATTTGTACAGGTGAACACAGACCCAAACCCTTGGATCTTAAGAACAGTGAAAAATCAATCAGGTTCTTAAAAGAAGAATTTTAATTAAAGAAAAGGTAAAAGAATCACCTCTAAAATCAGGATGGTAAATACTTTTCAGGGTAATCAGATTCAAATCATAGAGAATCCCTCTAGGCAAAACCTTAAGTTACAAAAAGACACAAAAACAGGAATATACATTCCATTCAGCATATCTTATTTTACCAACCATTAAGCAAAAGGAAATCTAACGCATTTCTAGCTAGATTACTTACTAACTCGGAGAACACTTCAATCTCTCTGGTCACGCGATTACAGACATGAAAGTTGTGATATTACAACAAAAAAACTTCAAAACCAGACTCCAGCGAGAGACTGTTGAATTGGAATTCATTTGCAAATTGGATACAATTAACTTAGGCTTGAATAGAGACTGGGAGTGGCTAAGTCATTATGCAAGGTAACCTATTTCCCCTTGTTTTTTTCTACCGCCCCCCCCCCAGACGTTCTTGTTAAACCCTGGATTTGTGCTGGAAATGGCCAACCTTGATTATCATACACATTGTAAGGAGAGTGATCACTTTAGGCAAGCTATTACCAACAGGAGAGTGGGTTTGGGGGGGGTGTGACCTGGATTTGTGCTGGAAATGGCTCAACTTGATTATCATACACATTGAGTGATCACTTTAGATAAGCTATTACCAGCAGGAGAGTAGGGTGGGGGGAGAGAAAACCTTTTGTAGTGGTAAACACCCATTTTTTCATGCTTTGTGTGTATAAAAAGATCTTCTATACTTTCCACAGTATGCATCCGATGAAGTGAGCTGTAGCTCACGAAAGCTTATGCTCAAATAAATTGATTCGTCTCTAAGGTGCCACAAGTCCTCCTTTTCTTTTTGCGAATACAGACTAACACGGCTGTTACTCTGAAACCTAACTAACAGTTGTAAGGCTGCATTCCTGATCTATTCCTGGCAAAAGCATGGCAGGGACAGACAGACCCTTTGTTTCCCCCCCTCCAGCTTTGAAAGTATCTTGTCTCCTCATTGGTCATTTTGGTCAGGTGCCAGCGAGGTTATCTTACCTTCTTAACCCTTTACAGGTGAAACCCTCTGGCCAGGAGGGATTTTATAGCACTGTATACAGAAAGGTGGTTACCCTTCCCTTTATTTTTATGACAAACTATCTCTCGGATGAGAAAGCTGCAGCTTCCATGTGCTCTCAGCTCACCTGAGGAGGTCCGGGTTTGAAGCAGGATTAATGAATTAATGCAGGATTAATGCCCAGACTCCTGGCAGAGAGACTGGCCCTGGCCTGAAGAACCAGGAACCTAAATAGCTAAAATTGGGGCCCGGAAACAGACACAGAGCAGGGAAGTGTCCTGCCTCGCAGACTAGTGTTCTGTCCGCTAGGTTGTCTCCTCCCAGCACCCCCAGATTGCTGGGGTTGCTCCCAGTCCAGCACTGGATCAGAAGGGTGCAGTCCCAGCCCATCTCTGAGCCGTTCACACTCAAACATACCAGAGCGTACCAAAAATTCCCACCTGCATCAAATCTAGCAGCTCAGTAGCCTGGGGCGGTTCCGAACCAATACAGATATAATAAAGCCCGAAAGGGGAAAAGTGCCAGGAACCCCATTTAACCCCCCCCCCCCCTCCCAGGGACTTGGCAACTGCCATCGATTTGACATGCAAGCAGCCCAGATACCACAGTGATGGGCAGCGGCTAAAACCCGGAAATAGAGTGCTAGCCGGCACAGCGGGGCTGCTACACCTCTGGGGCGTCAGGACAGCTGCGGGCTGGAGCTTAGCTTCGAAGGGGGCGACGCGCTGTAACAAGGCCAAAGCAGCGCCATCGCTGAACAGGAAGAGGGTGAAGCAGGAAGCAGGTGAAGGAGACAGAAAATGCAAAGGAGACAGAGGCAGAGACCCCGGCGGGGGCTGGGAAGAGGCCACCAGCTGCAACGCTGATGAAGCTGGCAAAGGAGATAACTTACGCTTGTCAGTTTCGCCGCTAGGCGCTGAGGGGAGCGTGGGGCTGTCAGGGATCAAACCCTGCCTGCTTCGGTCTCAGAGATGCCCCCGCCCGCCGTCGGGGAGCCCTCGTGGTGCCACCTGGGAGCTGTCCGGTCGCCACTGCGGACGCTGTGCCAACAGGGACATTTTATCAGGCCCTGAAAAGGGGAACTTGAGCGCGGGGGGGTGGGGGGGTGGGATCTGAGCACTTGTGGCTTTCTCCCTCCCCACACGTGTCAGAAGCAGCTCCAAGCAGCAAAGTTGATTATTAAGAGTGTGATGGAGAAACGGCTGCCCGATGACCCACGGCTCCTTCCCCCCCACCCCCGCAGTCATGTGATGTGACCGACCCATAACCAGCCGCAGTTCTAGTCACACTGCAGTGCACCCTTCAATCACGCCCCAGCTGATTAGGAAGCCAAATACAAGCCAGGCACTTAACCATGCGGCGCCTGACCCCACCCAGCAACCCTGGGCTGCTTGGAAGTTAAAGTGAACCTGAGGCCCAGGACTGGAATAGCGGGGGGGGGGGGGGGGGGGGGCTGTGGGCCAGGATTGGCGAGCCCAGGGCTGGGCTAGCAGGGGGCTGCAGGTCAGGCTTGAGGGGCACCACAGGGCTAAGGGCGGGGGTTGGGGGGGGAGCCAGGGCTGGAATAGCATGGGACTGTGGGTTGGGACTGAGGAGCCCTGGCAGAGCTACCTGGCCAGGGGGCTCTCACGGCACCTGGCCACATGGCCAAACCCCCCCCAGGCTAGTGATCAGGGGGCTCCTGTGTGGCTGCAGCGGCCCCAGAGGTCAGCCCCCTGGCGCACGGCATCTGAGTGAGGAGCATAGGGGGCAGCTCCAGTCAGGCCAGTGGGGCCGCGCACAGGGGGACAAATTCCACACCTGCCTAAGACTTGCAATTCGGAGGCACAGCGCCCCTAACCCCCGCCCAGACTACACCCATGATGAGGAGGGCGTCATGGGGACACCAGAAGACGTGCCTGGCACAGTCCGAGACAGGGCAAAGGTCAAGGAGCTTCCCCCTGGACACAAGACCCAGGGCCTTGCCCAGGTGACATGGGGCCCAGCCGGAGGCTCCGTCCTCCCTCTGGCGCCCAATGTCCTTCACCATGAAGGAAGGTCCTAGGGCCGGCCGGCCGCCCGGCCGGCTGCCCTGACACCAAGATCCAGAAGCCACTGGCCCGCTGGCCCCTGACAGTAGCCCAGCTGCAAGGAGTCGCAGCCCAGAGGACAAGCTGGGATAATTAGAGAGCATTAGCTGCTCAGGGTCACCTGAGTAAATGCCCCTGAAATCCCCTTGATCTGAGTCAACGTTCCAGCCCCCCGGGCTGCGCCTGCTAATCCAAGATTCGCTGGCGAGATTCAGAGACAGAAAGTGGGACTTGGCAGGCGGGGAGGGACTGGGAGCTGAACAGACAGTGGGAACTGAGCCTCTCTGCCCCTGGAGGGGTCCTGCGGCCAGGCTGGGGCACCTCGGGTACGGTCAGTCAGTAGTGGGGTGGGGGGAGGAGTGGAATCTCCCTGCTGCTTCTGTATAAGTTACGGATGGAACCCAGGAGTCCTGACTCCTGACCCCCCTGCTGTAATCACTACACCCTGCCCCTCCCCAGAGTTGGGGAGAGAACCCAGGAGTCCTGACTCCTGTCCCCCCTACTGTAATCACTACATGCTGCCCCTCTCCAGTGCTGGGGAGAGAACCCGGAGTCCTGACTCCTGTCCCTCCTGCTGTAATCACTACACCCCTCCCCTCCCCAGAGCTGGGGAGAGAACCCAGGAGTCCTGACTCCTGACCCCGCTGCTGTAATCACTACACCCCGTCCCTCCCCAGAGCTGGGGAGAGAACCCCCTTCCTACACTCCAGAGCCAGCACTAAATACTCTTTGAATGAACGGGCTGACATCTACTATAGCTGCGCACGCTGATGTTCACGGGGCTTTGCACTACCAAATGACCAGGATTCTCTGTGCTGAGCCCTTCCCAGCCAGTGTGACAGAGACACAGGTCAGTGCGGACAGGAGTGGGAGTCAGGACTCGGTTCTATCCCTAGGTCTGGCATAGGGACCGGGGCCTAAAGGGTAGAGTGAGGGCCAAGGGGAGGGGCTGGGAGCCAGGACTTCTGGGTTCTGTTCCCAGGCAGTTGTGTTGCATGGCACATTTGAGCTGCCCTGTGAAGCTATGACACTGTCTGCAACTCTCAGCAGCCTCTCCAGGCTATTTCTAGGAAGCTGTGAGCCCGGAATAACCCGGCTCCTGTGAGATCAAACAATGATTCCGCCCCCCCGGCTGCTGGCAGGGAGGAAATCAAGGTGGCTCAGGGAGGATGCGTCAGCACAGGGAGACTTCCCTCTGTCTAAATATAATTCTGGAGAGGGAAGGTGCTTCCCAACCCCCTGCTCTAATCACTACACCCCACTCCCCTCCCAGAGTTGGGGATAGAATCAGGAGTCCTGGCTCCCAGCCCCCTGCTGAAACCATAAGACCCCCCACTGCCTCCCCAGAGCAGTGGAGAAAACCCAGGAGTCCTGGCTCCCATCCCCGCCTGCTGTAAACACAAAACCCCATCTCCCTCCTGCTCGCCTCAGACTTCCAGCCCCCCAAGGCAGGGCTTTCCCCACACCCAGGCCTTCTAGGCTGGCCTCAGGCCCCACCCTGCTCAGGCCAGAGAGGGCCCCGCTCCTGAGTCAGACACATGTGGCTGGGGAATGGAAGGGCTGGATCACATGCCACGGCAGGTCAAAGGCCTGCCGGTGCTCGGGGGGGGAGTACACAGTGTGGCCTCCAAGAGGTTAAATCCAATGCCACGAAACCCAGTCTGGTCCCTCGCTAATCTGGCCTCCCTCCCACCACTGTGGTATAAGAGAGACAGCATGGTCTAGTGGGGAGGGCAGTGAGATCCAGGTTCTTTCTCTCCCTGGCTCTGAGAGGGGGGCTGGGAGCCAGGACTCCTGGGTTCTATCCCTGGCTCTGGGAGGGGGTGATATGGGACCTAGTGGTTAGATCCTCTCACTCTCCCCAGAGAGGGTTTGGATGTGGAGTTTCAGAGACAAACATCTTGGTCCCTAGAGATCTCCCCACATCCCGCAGGCCCCTCTTGTTGGCAGGGCCTGGGTGAAACCAGCCAGGGTTACAGAGCCCCCAGGCCCTCTCCATAGGGGAGATCTTTAGACCCAACCCCTCCCCCAGCCCAGCAATAAATGTGTGTGGGGGGGTGCCCTAACAGCACATCTCACACTGGGGGAGTCCCTTTGGGGCAGATCCCCCTCCCCCACCACTCCCCCAGGTCACACAGGGCCTCAGATTCAAAGAGAACCAGGCAGAGCTCAAGGCTGCTCCGTGTGAGCTGAACCCAGCACTGGGAAGCAGCCAAGTGGAGAGAGATTGACCCACTTCAGGGCTCCTCCAGAGCAGCCAGCGTCCCGTCACCGAAAGGGGTGTCCTTACCCGAGGTCCCGGGCAGCTCCCCTGCCTGCCTTTTGGGGGGAATTCAGCACCTCGCCTCTCCAGGAGCCAGAGGATGTTGTTGTATGTTGTGCTGACTAATCTAAAAGCCTCCCTCAGAGACACCCGCCCTCTGCCCTGAATGAATTAACCTCTGGTGAATCCAGACCTGAACACATCCCAGGAGAAGGGAAAGGCCAAGCTCACCTTGCAGCTGGGAGGCGCCCCGGGAAGGGGCCGAGGTGCAGGCTAGGAAGGAATCTGGAGCAGTCTCAGCACTTGGTCTCGCTTCAGTCAGAAGCTGGTGGCTTTTGAGAGGCTCTTCATACTGAAAACCCGAGGGGGAAGTTGGGCTGGAGCTAAACCCAGGCCTTTCACACGTAGGCCGGGCCCCTGCAATGCCTGGTTCCAATCAGATCCACCCGGCTGGGGGAGAGGGTTTGCCCCCAGCCAGGGAGGGTGGTGTGAAAAACCCACCCGCCTGAGCGATGGGGCCATGCCAAGAAGGCAGCCACTGCCCTAGCTGGCTGGTCTCCCCTGGAAACGTACAGCAGCCCCTCCCACCCCCCCGAGACTGAGGGAAACTGACCTCCCCCCCTCCCCCCCCCAGTGTAGACAGTGCTTGGGCGACAGACGAATTCTTCCACTGAAGCCGTGAGGCCGTCGCTACGCCGGTCGAAGCTCCGGAGCATAGACCTGGCCCAAGGCTCGGAATGGGCTGCTGGGTGGGCGAGCCCCCCGCTTCCGTGCAGAGCCCGCCGGCGTTCGGAAGAGGAGGCGGAAAAATCGGAGCAGTGCGGGAAAGCGGAACAAGAGCCGACGGCGGGATGCGCGGGGAAACGAGGCAGCAGCTTGTGAGCGTGTGGGAGCTTTGTCCCCGGGCAGCGGTGGGTCCCCCGGGAAGCGTCGTGAGTCACACGCAGGGCTCAGGACGGGGGGAGCAGTAGCCGGGAGACGAGACGGGCTCGTGGCCCTGGCGCAGCTGAGCCCCCGGATACTCGTGGGGTGGGGCCGCTGGAGCTAGGCCGGTTTCAGGTCTGTGCTGGCGGAGGGCCAGCCCCTGGGAGCCCCGGGTGCAAGGCTGCAAAGCCAGCAAGCCCCCGCCCCCCCCCCCCCCCCCCCCCCAGCGCCGCACAGCCCCCAGCACGTGTGCTGCGGGCTCCCCCCGGTGGCCACGTGGGAAACTGCAGCCGTTTGGACCCAGCGGTGACTTTCCACCCAGACGATGCCCAGCTGGAGGCTGCGTGACGCGGGAGGAGCAACAGCGCCCCCCAGTGGGAAAACTAGGCCCGCGCTGCTGCTGAGCGTAGCACAGGGCTGGCCTCGGGATTCCCGTCTCCCGGTCCCTGGCCCTAGCCACTAGACCCCACTCCCCTCCCAGAGCCAGGGATAAAACCCAGGAGTCCTGGCTCCCAGACCCCCCTCTCCCACTAGACCCCCCACCCTCCCGGAGCCGGGGATAAAACCCAGGAGTCCTGGCTCCCAGACCCCCCTCTCCCACTAGACCCCCCGCCCTCCCGGAGCCGGGGATAAAACCCAGGAGTCCTGGCTCCCAGACCCCCCTCTCCCACTAGACCCCCTGCTCTCCCGGAGCCGGGGATAAAACCCAGGAGTCCTGGCTCCCAGACCCCCCTCTCCCACTAGACCCCCTGCTCTCCCGGAGCCGGGGATAAAACCCAGGAGTCCTGGCTCCCAGACCCACCCACCCACCCCCAGACCTCCCTGCCCTCCCGGCCCTCCCGGAGCTGGGGATAAAATCCAGGAGTCCTGGCTCCCAGCCCCCCTGCTCTGACCACTAGACCCCACTCCCTTCCCAGAGCCAGGGATAAAACCCAGGAGTCCTGGCTCCCAGACCCCCCTCTCCCACTAAACCCCCCACCCTCCCGGAGCCGGGGATAAAACCCAGGAGTCCTGGCTCCCAGACCCCCCTCTCCCACTAGACCCCCCGCCCTCCCGGAGCCGGGGATAAAACCCAGGAGTCCTGGCTCCCAGACCCCCCTCTCCCACTAGACCCCCTGCTCTCCCGGAGCCGGGGATAAAATCCAGGAGTCCTGGCTCCCAGACCCCCCTCTCCCACTAGACCCCCCGCCCTCCCGGAGCCGGGGATAAAACCCAGGAGTCCTGGCTCCCAGACCCACTCACCCACCCCCAGACCTCCCTGCCCTCCCGGAGCTGGGGATAAAATCCAGGAGTCCTGGCTCCCAGCCCCCCTGCTCTGACCACTAGACCCCACTCCCTTCCCAGAGCTAGGCTCTCTACTGGGGGATGTGCATGTCAGGTTTGGGGTATCTCTCCCTTGGGGGGGGTCTCCCAGCTTTTTACCAAGGGGGGATGGTCCTGCTGACAGCCACACCCCATGGGGGCTGGGATCCCTTAGGGAGGGGCAGCTTGGCCTAGGACCCCAGACCCTGGACAAGAACAGGAGTGGGGAGAACCTGTATGGTGCATGGGGGTGCCCGGGGGGCTGCTGGGGTGTGTCACGCCAGGGACAGCTCTGCCAGCAGGGCATGATCCTCACTGGCACGGCACAGCCTCACCCAGAACCAGGGATAGAACCCAGGAGCCCTGGAGCCCAGACCCCCACCCTGCTCTGACCACTAGACCCCACTCCCCTCCCAGAGCTGGGGCCTCTACTGGCCTGTCCTGGCCCAGCCCCTACCAGCTCAGCCTGGCCTAGACCAGCCTCACCCAGGCCCGGAATGAAGAATTTTGGGGCTTGTGCATGATGGAAACGCCCCGCCCCATGCATGCCCCACCCCACAGAGGATGAGCCTGGCAGGTGGCATCAGACTCTTCATGCCTCTGGGCCTTGCCCCCAGGGGTGCTCACAGGTAACCCCTTGGGACCAGGGGATGTCAGTTTGTTAGGGGTGTACACCCCCCTGCACACACCCACCCCCCTACAAAACAGACACCCAATACACACAGACCCCCCACACCCTGCACACACACATACTCCCTGTACACAACCACTCAACACAACCCACAACATTCAGTCTGGCCACAGGCCACAACTAACTGCCCCCTCCCTGGCCCTCTGCTCTGGGGTGCTGGGCTGAATGATGATGGGCCTTGCTAATTAATGTGGGGGTGAGCTCCCCATTAACCCTTTGGGCACCAGACTTCCTGGCCTGGGTGTTTTCAAGGCCTTAGCCAGGAGCCCCCCATACGTGAGGGAGGTGTGGGGGAGGCTGCCACCTGCAGGGGGTCTCTGCCATGCGCATCCTGTTTGTGACAGAGACCACTTGCTGCACCCCCCATACGCCCTCCCTCACCCCCACCACCCAGCAGGCTGCAGGCAGGAAGGGGCCGGAAGCAGATGGGGCCGGCTGCATCCTGCTAGGCTGACCAGGTGCATCCTGCCGCCAGGCCATGCCAGCGCAGGGGTGAGGCAGTGTGAACGGAGCCGGGTGTGAACCAGTGTGTGCGAGTGTGAACAGCCATGTGATGAGCGTGCAACTGTGTGAGGTGTGCAAGTGTGCACAGCTGAGTGATACGTGCGAGTGCAGCCCAGTGATGTGTGGGAGTGTGCACAGCTGTGTGATGTGCGTGCAAGTCAGCACAACCGTGTGATGAGTGTGCAGCCACGTGATATGTGTGTGCACAGCTGTGCGATGAGTGCACACAGCCTTGTGAGCGGGGAGCGTGCGAGGCAGTCGGGGGGGGGAGCGTGCGCGGTGGTGCGGGGGGAGGGGAGCGTGCGGGGCAGTGCGAGGGGGTGCCTGCGTGGCAGTGTGCCTGGCAGTGCAGGGGGTCCGCAAATGCCAGTGCGGGGGGGGGCGTGTAGGGGGAGGGGTGCCTGGCAGTGCAGGAGGGAGCATGGGTGGCAGTGTGGGAGGAGCGTGGGGGACAGTGCAGGGGGGAGTGTGGGGGGCAGTGCAGGGGGGAGAGTGCATGGCAGTGCACGGGGGAGTGTGTGGGGGCAGCGTGGGGGGCAGTGCGGGGGCAACATGGGGGGCAGTGCGCGGGGGAGTGTGCGGGGGCAGAGTGGGGGGCAGTGCGGGGGCAGCGTGGGGGGCAGTGCAGGGGGGAGCGTGGGGGGCAGTGCAGAGGGAAGCGTGGGGGGCAGTGCACGGGGGAGCGTGCATGGCAGTGCAGAGGAAGCGTGGGGGGCAGTGCAGGGGAGCGTGGGGGGCAGTGCACGGGGGAGTGTGCGGGGGCAGCGTGGGGGGCAGTGCGGGGGCAGCGTGGGGGGCAGTGCACGGGGGAGCGTGGGGGACAGTGCAGGGGGAGCGTGGGGGGCAGTGCAGGGGGGAGCGTGCATGGCAGTGCAGAGGAAGCGTGGGGGGCAGTGCGGGGGAGCGTGGGGGGCAGTGCATGGGGGAGCGTGGGGGGCAGTGCAGGGGGGAGTGTGTGTGGCAGTGAGGGGGGAGCATTGTGACGAAGTGGGACTGTTCTTAATGTTTCTTCTGAATCGTGTGGGGGTGCCTCAGTTTCCCCGATGCAGTTCTTAAGTCTCTAGGGTGTGGGGTAAGAGTGTATGATCATTGCAGAGCCCCAGAGAGCAGGTGTGTGCAGGAGTCTGGACACAGAGAATGGCCGACACCCTGTTTCCTGGCAACTAATGGCCTGGGCCCTTCCCCCCCTGCAAGGTGAGAGCTAAAGGGTTGGAGAACAAAGGGATCCAGTGACCTCCTGGCCCGGGAAAGGGACAAAGCCCAGAGGAGGAGGGGCTGGGGGGAGTTTCAGTTGGGGGCTGGCTGGGGAGGAGGAGTGAAGGGCAGACGTGGTTGTCTGGCTCACTGCCCCCCAAAATGGACCCAGCTGAGGGGTCCTGTTCTCTGCACCTGCAAACTCTGTGTTAGACCATGTCCCTGTCGTCTAATAAACCTTCTGTTTTCCTGGCTGGCTGAGAGTCCCGTCTGACTGCGCAGTTGGGGGCAGGACCCTCTGGCTTCCCCAGGACCCCGCCTGGGCGGACTCGCTGTGGGAAGCGCAGGGAGGGGCAGAGGAGGTGAAGGCTCCGAGGTCAGACCCAGGAAGGGGGAAGCCGGGTGAGCTGTGTGCCCTGCAGACAGGCTGCTCCCGGAGAGGAGACTTCCCCAGAGTCCTGCCTGGCTTCGTGGGGAGCAGTTCCAGAGCATCGCCCGGGGACTCCGTGACAAGCGTGCACAGCAGTTCAAGCATACAGGGTTGTGCCAGACCCAGGCAAGGCTTGTGACTGAGGTGCTGCGCCCGGCCCCATCGCCAGGGGCTCGGCCCACCCACCCCCAGTGCCCAACTTGGTGTTGCTACAAGCTGGCATGATGGTGCTACCCCCGGGCCAGGAGCTGCCACCATGGAGACGCAGCAGAGTCCCCCATACCCTCGCACACAGACACACTCATGCACACACAGACTCGCACACACAAAGACGTGCCGGCAGACGAGCACACAGAGGCTCAAACATGGGGAATGGAGGGCTAAAAAGTCTCACTGAGGCTCATTTTCCACCCTCCCCTGCCCTGTCTCACCCCCCCATCTCTTTCTGCCCCCTCCCCCTGAGGCCTCCAGACAAGCAAGAAAGATACAGAGCTGGGGGGGGGGGGAGGGAAGGACCCGGGGGAGCACGTGGCCAAGTGGGGAGCAGGTCCCCAGCCCAGTGCTTTCCATCCCCGGCCCCCAGTGACTAGCTTTAAAGAAGTATGAAGGCCTGGTCCAGCTTGCTCTGGAGAACATCCATCACCATGGGGAGCGTTGCTATGGGGAGCATCTGTTGCCAGGGGCGGCACCCATCCATGGGGAGCATCCATCACCTTGGGAAGTGTTGCTGTGGGGAGCATCTAATGCTATGGGCAGTATCTGTTGCCATGGGCAGTGGCCATTGCTATGGGGAGCCTCTGTCGCCATGGAGAGCATCCATCACCATGGAGAGTGTTGCTATGGGAGTGTCCATCACCATAGGGAGCATTGCCATGGGGAATGGCCCTCACCATGGCTGAGTGGATGGGAGGGGGGCAATGGTGGGGGAGGCTTCCAGGGGGCAAAGTGGGGGCAGAGTTCTTGGCACAGGCCATGCCCTGCTCAGACTCAGAGCCCGGAAGGGGAAATGCATAGAGGGAGTGAAGCAGGGGCAGGGGCATTATCCCCCAACTCTCACCCCCACCCCCCAGAAGTCAAAGCAACAAAAACCAACTTCAGCCTAAGTCAGGTCTCCCAGCCCAGCCCCATGATCACCCCCAGCTGCCTGGGCGGGGTCCAGTTCCCACCTGCCAGTTCCCCAGGGGTGCCCCAGACCACATCCCCCAAATCTTAGCTCCGGAGGGGGTGGTCACCCCCCCCCCACAGCTTGACACTAATAATAATAATAATTAACCATTACAATAGCTCCCTGTTGTGCCCTGCCCCACGGCTCTGTGTCTCCAACATCCCAGCTCCCCGGGGTCCTCCTCCCCAGCTCTCCCAGTGCCCCCCCAACTCCCTAGGTGCTGTCCCCAGCCCAGCTCCTCAGACTCTGCACCTCCAATCCATCCATCAACCTCCGCAAACTCTCCATGACAGCAGATGTAACCCCCCACCCCCCGAAACCAGCCCAGCGCCGCCTGGCTCCGGGCCAGCTGGGGCTCCCCGCCCCAGCTCATTAAGGAGCCAAGCTGTGCGTGGAGCTGGCCGCGTCCCCGCTCCGGGAGAGTCAATTCCAGGACTGGTGCAGGAAGCAATGAGAGCTAAACAAGTCTATTTCTCTGTGTGAAGTGGCCCAATGGCTCTGACTAATATTTTCCTGAGCAGTGGCTCCAAGAGGAGGGGGAAGTGAGGGAATTTCCGGCCATTCTGGTTTTTTTTTCCCCTCCGTAGGACCCACCGTTATTAATAAGCACCCGCCCCATCCCCCTGCACCAGACCGACTGGCTGCCTCTTGCATCGGGGCTCGGTTTCAGCAGGGGCGAGCCCGTGTAAGATTCAGGAGATACGGGGAGCGAGCGCATACCCGTCTTGCTCCGAAAGCAGAGCCACAGCAGGCTAAAGGAGAATCCCAGGGAGGCGAGTGCAGTATAGGGCATATGGCACACAGAGAAGCAGTTCTGATTCAATCTGCACCCTTCACGCACGTACAGACGTCCCAACCAAGATCGGGGCTCCATCGTGCCAGGTGCTGCATGGACCCTGACCAAAATCAGGGTCCCCATTGTGCTGGCAACAGACCCTGTACAAGATCAGGACTCCCTCCCACCACTGTGTTGCAGACCCACAGTCCCTGCTTGAAGAACTCACAGCCTAATTAGATACAGGGTGGGAGGGGAAACTGAGGCACCCAGAAGAGAGAGAACTTGCTCAAGGCTGGGCCTAGAACCCAGGCATCCTAAGTCGTAAGCCAGCGCCCTCACCACTCAACCACCCTGCCTCTCACAGCAGCAGGTAAGACTTTACAGCCCCTCGCACAACAGGGCCATATGACTAGCCAAGCAAGGCCCTGCACTCGGCCGGTCGGTAACACAACAGCTGTGGGACACTGCAGCCGAGCCGTTCCTAGTCGGGTGGGAACGTTGTGAGCGTTGATGGGCAGAGCCCTGAGGGTTTGGGGGGGAACCAGACAAGCCTGGTCTGCGTGCACAGGTCATAGTCTCATGCTTCCATGCACCGACATGGCCACCCAGCTGGGCCCTTTGACCCCACTCTGACCAGTGCCCTCTGGAACCCAGGAGTCCTGGCTCTCAGCCCTGCCCCCAACCACTAGATCCCACTCCCCTCCCAGAGCTGAGAACGGAAGAAACCCAGGAGTCCTGGTTCCCAGCCTCCCTGCTCTAAACCTAGGCCCCACTCTCCCCCCAGAGCTGGGGAGGCCTCCTGCCTCCCACCTTCAGCGACTGCATGACCTCAGAGGGGGAGCTGTTCGGGCATTCATGGAGGGGGCCTGTTTTCTCCTCTTCTGGAGCATCAGGTACGGGCTGCTGTCGCAGCCAGGATCCTGGGGGGAGGGCTGGCGGTTGGGGGCAATGATATAAGGCAGGAACTGGAAGGAACGCAGAGGAAACCCGAGTTCGAGCCCTGCGCCCGGATGAATCGAGGCCGAGAGGAGGAAGCTAAGCCAGTGACTCAGAACGCGCTGTGCCCCCAGTTGTTGGCAGCCCCCAGGGCCAGGAGAAGCCCCCCCCTTCCCGCCACAGGAGGAGCCTGCGTGACCAGATGTTCCCCACCTCACGTGCCCCCAGCCCAGAACCCCCGGCTCACCATGTGCACAAGTGCCAGGCAGTCAGGGCACCAGGGCCAGGGGGAGCTGAAATGCAGCCAGAGGGGCAGCGAGAGCTCAATGCCTGGGTGACAGGGGAAAGGGGCTGCGGGTCAGGATTGAGGGGCAACAGTCGAGTTGTGTGTGGCTGGCTCAGCGGGGTGGGGAATGGGACATGGGGCCTTCCCCCACTAGGGGGGGTGGCTCCCGTCCAGCCCTCGGTGAAATAGGGCTAATAACCTTTCCCGGGTTAATTCGGAAGCATTTCCAATGTGCTTTGAGATCCCCAGGGGGAGGAGCTGGGCGTGGACCTGAGCATTGATTTAAATAAGTGAATGCAGCTGGGTGCTGTCCCCTCCCCAGCTTCCTGCAGGAAGCTGTCAAAGGGGAAGGCAACCCCCACCCCAGCACCGGGGACCAGGAGGGGCTGGGTTCTGCGCTCTGGGCAGGGAGGGGCACGGCTGGGAGCACGGTGCAAACATTCAGAGCCAGGGTAATGGGCTTGTCCCCCTGCTATGGATGGGGAAATGGAGACACAGAGTGGGCAGGGACTAACTGCAACCTCAGGCAACAAGTCAGTGACCAGAACCCAGGTGTCCTGACTCCCAGCCCACTGCTCTAACCACTGAGCCAGCCTAATATCGGGGGGCAGGCGGGGAAGGGAATAGAGGCCTCTGTAAAAACCTTCAATGTAAAATAGAAAATGAAACTCCCTGTTTTGCAGGAACTTCCCCAAAATGTCAGTTAGAGCCGCTGGGTGGAGGCAGGGCCCAAACGGGCTCAGCTCTGCCCCGGCTTGTACCCCCCTGAGCCTGTCTGTGCTCCTCTGCCCCCCTCAACTGACACACTCCAAGCAGCAGGGACATAGCGGGCACAGCAGAGACGGGCTCCTGCCCTCAGTTCCAGCCCTGCCCAGCAACCACGCAGGGAAAATCCGGCTCAGCCCCTGCAGCCCTGGGCTGGAGCATGCTCCGTGAGAGTGGGATCTTGGAGTCCTTCACCCCCAAACGCCCACAAGCCTCTGCTGAGCATATGCCCACCGATTTCCCCCCAAAGGCTCTTTAAGTTGGCCTCATGTGGGAGGCAGAGCTCAGTGGTTTGAGCATTGGCCTGCTAAACCCAGGGTTGTGAGTTCAATCCCTGAGGGGGCCATTTAGGGATCTGGGGCAAAAATTGGGGATTGGTCCTGCTTTGAGCAGAGGGTAGGACTCCTGAGGTCCCTTCCAACCCTGTGATTCTATGTGGACACGTTTCCACAGGGCCAGCAAAAGGCACCTCCCTGATGCCAGGGTGATGACCCCCAGCCAAATTGCAGAGCCCTGCTCCAACACAGGGGGGTGCTAGAGCTTCTGACAGAGGTGGGGTTAGGAGTTTGGTTTTTTTTAACTGTGGCTACACCACTGCAGTGTTCCCTGGCCGGGTTCTCTGGAACAGCTGAAACTTTCCAAAACAAACCCGTCCTGCCCCAGGCAAACCCCTGCCCGGAAGACTCCAGGCCGGGGGCTTAAAGTTGGGCCAAGTCAGACGCTGCGGAATACAGGATCTTATCAAGGGAGGGGTCAGGTGGCCGGCAGCTCCAGGTAGGTCAGTGTGTAGGAGGCTTGTCAGGCAGTTGGTGGGCATGGCTGGCCAGATAGGCCGGTGTCTTAGTGGTTAGGGAAGCAGCTAGATAATGATGATTATTGGGAGAGATTTCCAGACCCCCCAGTGCCATTGGGTGCCCGATGCACAGGGGGCGGTGGGGCGCCTCGCTCCTATTTGAGTCACTTACACAATTTTTGGAACCCCCCCCAACCGAGACGGGTGCCCCCTCATAGCCGGCACCACATAGACACAGTCCCTGCCCCAATGAGCTTACAGTGTATGTAGACTGAGGAGCGGGGAAACTGAGGCACGGAGTGGGGCTATAACTTGCCCAGGGCTCCCGGGAGGCCGGTGGCAGAACCAGGAGTAGAACCCAGGAGTCCTGAGTCCCAGCCTGCTGCCAGGTCGGTAGATTTCGGCACCCCTGCCCCTCGCTCCCCTGTGCGCTCCCTTCTTTCCCAGAATTGGTGCAAGCACCTTCTCCATTGCAGCCCCCGCAGCATCTCTCCCTCCCGCGCTGGCGCCAGGCCACCCCGCGGGATCCCTGCAACCCAGCCCGGGATTTAATCCCCAAACTATTGTTGAGAGTGTCCCCCCCCCGCCCCCGAAAACCTCTTGGCTTTTCCCGCGGAGCCGATCCTGGATTTCGGGGCGTTGACCTTTGGCTCCAACTCATCGATGACTCTGGGGCGAGGCAGGCCCTGTGTCCACCGGGCGCCCGGTGCCTTTAAGGAACCCCAAAAGCGGGCAGGGCCGGGGGGGGGGGTCCCTTTCCCCAGATCCAAGGTTATTGTGCTTTGCAGACGTGTAATTAGCGAACAGGCTCCCCGCTCCCTCTGTGAACGCTCCTGTTTGGTGGGTCATGCTCTGCCACGGCAGTTTCCTCTTGTTTTCTTTCCAAGTCTCCCGTTAGGTTGAGTCTGACTCGGGGTTTCCTTATCAGCACGGCGCAGGCGGTCCTTTGCCTCTTATCTACCAGCCGCAGAACATCCCCAGCCCAACGAGCAGGAAACCTCTCGGGGGGGGGGAGGGCAGGGGGGGGGTGGACCAGACTTCTTCAAATCTTAGTGGCCACATAGTGCCTGTGGAAAAGAGAGAGCGAGCGAGGTGGCGTGTGTGGGTAAGGGGGGCTAGCAAGTAGGATGGGGGGGAGTTGAGGCCGGGAAAGACGCTTGACTCCAATCGCTGCCCCCCCCTCCAAAAAAAAAAAAGAACCCCCCCCCAAATTTTCGCCCTCGCACCCGCCGAGAAGACGGAGACTTGGACCCCAGATCATGGACCCTGCGCATGGTGGCCAGGAACAAACATGTGGCCAAGTTGTGGGGTAAGGCGCGCCCCGGGCGCAGAGATGCGCCCATCGCGGCGAGGGGCTCGGCCGCTTCCCGGGGCTTTCTCGTCCTCCTGGGTCCCTGCCCCCGCACACCCCGCTTCACCCCACGGGGACCGGGTTCAGGGAGGGGGGATCTGTGGGGGGCATCCCAGAGAGCCACCTGCTTGTAAGGGAATTGCCTGGTGGGGGAGGAAGGATCGTTTGTCTTCTTTCCTGGAGGGAGAGGGGAGATGGGGTGTTTTTTTCTGGTGAGCCTTGGGGGGAGTTTACCTGCGGGGTTTGTGCGGGGCTGTGTATTTCAGGGAACAACTGTTAACCCGTTGATTTAGCTCGAACGGGGATTAATTGGAGCCAGTTTCCCAAATACAAAACCCGCCGAAGGATGGAAAGTCCTGAAATTAGACAAGTTTGGGATTCTTTAAACCAAGAAAGCCTCCCCCCGCCCCCCCCCCCAAAAAAACCCATTGCGTTTAGGACGGGGAGCCGTCGCTTTGCTTCCCCTTTTCTCTGGGGATTTGTCTGTTGTCGACTGGAGCTAACCCCCAAAGAGAGCGCGAGAGGGGCCCCCTCTTCCCCCGCCGATTTGGGGGGCGCGGCGCGTTTCAAGCCCGGCTGGAATCGGTTCCCGGGTGCGCCGCCCCCCCCCCGGAACCCTCCGGCCCAGCGGAGCGGGGGACACTGTCGCCGGGCGCTCGCGATCCCGACCGGCGCGGGGGGGGGGGGGAGCCGGCCAAAGCCACCACCCGCGCCCAGCCTCCCGGGAGGCGCAAAGTCTAAACCTTGGACTTTTCCGGACTCTTCCCGCCCCTCAAACCCGCCCCCCCCCCCAGACCTTTCAGCTTTGACATTAGGACTCGTCCGCGGGGCAGAGCAGAAGATCCGGCGGTCGAGTGAATCCGTTTTCACTCCCCTCCCCGTTTTCAGCTCTGTTCGTGGGGGTTATTTCTACTGGTTCACCCAGAGCCGTGTCCGCGGGTCCCGCGCCTCCATCCGCGCCGGGAAAAGCCCCTTTTTTTTATTTGTGCGTGGGCCAGAGCGGCCGGTCACTCGGGGCCCTGGCTTCGGGCGTGTTTATCCTGTCGGGTCTCCCGGCCCGGTCACTCGATGGCGCCGCGGGATCCGAGTTACACTCCCGGGGACAGGGAGCCCCGCCGCGCGGGGGGTGAAAGGTCCCGGCTTGGCCCGTAGTTTGGTGGCGCTCCAGAGCGGGGCCGCCGGGTGCCCGGTGCCCGGGCGGTCTGCGCTGCGCCCCGGGGCTGGCGGCCCCGGGCCTGAATCTGGGCTTCGCCCACGGTCCGCAGCGTGTGTGGGATTCTAGGGGCAGATACACACCCTGCCTGTACGGAGACCCTTTCCATAGGGCGTGTGTACAGACTAGTGCGGCTCCAGGCCTGCCACACGCCCGCTGTACGAGATTAAATAGCTATGATTGATGCATAATTACACAGGCTATAGATATACAGTGAATATGGTCTTATTCTATACGTGATATGGGTCTGTAATGATATCATGTGCGATACAGATATGCATCTTGTATACCTATTGTATTTCTTTATATTTAGTATATTTAATTTGAAATATTTTGTGTCAATTAGATAGATAGATAGAGGGGGTGTATGGAGATAGATAGATAGAGGGGGGTGGGGATGGATAGATAGATAGAGGGGGTGGATGGGGATAGATAGATAGATGATAGATAGAAGGGATGTGTGGGGATAGATAGATAGACAGGTAGAGGGGGTGGATGGGGATAGATAGATAGAGGGGGTGGATGGGGATAGAGGGGGTGGATGGGGATAGATAGATAGAGGGGGTGGATGGGGATAGAGGGAGTGGATGGGAATAGATAGATAGAGGGAGTGGATGGGGATAAAGGGGGTGGATGGGGATAGATAGATAGAGGGAGTGGATGGGGATAGAGGGGGTGGATGGGGATAGATAGATAGAGGGGGTGGATGGGGATAGAGGGAGTGGATGGGGATAGATAGATAGAGGGAGTGGATGGGGATAAAGGGGGTGGATGGGGATAGATAGATAGAGGGAGTGGATGGGGATAGAGGGGGTGGATGAGGATAGATAGATAGAGGGAGTGGATGGGGATAGATAGATAGAGGGAGTGGATGGGGATAGAGGGGGTGGATGAGGATAGATAGATAGAGGGAGTGGATGGGGATAGAGGGGGTGGATGGGGATAGATAGATACAGGGGGTGTGGGGGGATAGATAGAATTAAGTCAGGGTCCAGCTGAAATCAGCGACAATACTTTCTATATAATATAACTGTAAGGTAATACGTCCGTCTGGGACAGGTCCTTGGACGGTGTAACATGTTCACGGGGCCGTGCCTCAGTGGGGCTATGACACTCTAGCTGAGGTTCTGTCTCATAAAATGTCTGTGTATTTACAGTGTAGTCACCGATACACACACACATTTACTTCCAGTTTTTTTTAATGAGCAACTCGCGTTAGTCGGCAAGCTACGGACAGGACTCGGGCTTGTCCAAGGTTACAATAGTTGTGTTGGCTCAAAGATCCACCCTGGGGTCCTTTCCGCTTTCATTCAGCCCCCTGCCCCTTGTGACCCTGGCTACAGAATCAGGGAAATTCGGGCTCTGCTGGGCCCGGAGGAGGGCTGAAGGAAAGGAGCCAGAAACAAGTCACTGGCAACCACAGGCTGCAATCGCTTCTGGAAAAATTAGCGACTTGTTAATTTTTTTAAATAGGTTTTATGTAAAATGAGCTCTTCTGCTGGGTTTTCTTCAGTGGCGGGGGGGGGGGGGGGCTAAACCGATCGGGTTGGACGTTGCCTCAGATTGCATCGCTTTGGAAAGGCATTTTCAAAACCATTTCCTCTATTCCGCTGCGTTTTCATCACCCCGCCGCCCAGACAGAAGATGGTGTCAAGCCACATGAAACGGAACCTTGGTTTTACTTTTTCTCTCTTTTGCCGATTTCAGTCGCCTTCCCTTTGAGAAATCCCACCAGGCCGGGGAAGGGAACTCAAGACCGAAATATGTTTGGGGGACTGGGTCAGGACCAAGGTGGAGTGGAAATGCTTGGAAATCAACCCTTGGCAGGCCCTGCAGTTGCAGAACCAAGGAGGCGTGGGTGCTGGATTGTATTCTTTTGAAATCCGTGTTATTTCTTCAGTGACTTGGCCTACTGGGGCAGAGCTTATTTATTAGGTGTATTATGGTAGCACCTAGGGGCCCCAGGCCTGGCCCCGCTGTGCAGGGTGCGGTACATTATTTATTAGTAGGGTGCTACCAAATTAATGGCTGTGGAAAACACATCACAGACTGTGAAATCTGGTCTCCCCCCATGAAATCTGCTCTTTTGTGTACTTTTACCCCATTTCTCAAGATGGGGATCCCAACCCAAAAGGGGGTCACAAGGCTATTCCTGGGGGGTCACGGGATTGCCACCTTACTTCTGTGCCATCTTCAGAGCTGGGTGGTGGGAAAGCGGCGGCTGCTGGCCGGGAACCCAGCTCCGAAGGCAGCGTCGCCGTCAGCAGCAGTGCGGAAGTAAGAGGGGCGATACTATGGCCCCTCCTACTAGTCTCGGGACCCCCTTTTGGGTCGGGACCCCCCCCACCCCCATCTGAGAAACGCTGACTTTGCAGGTTTATGTGTTGCCATTTTGAAATACATATTTGTGCTTTGTGACACCCCCCATGAAATTTCAGATTTAAATATCTGGCACCATGAAATTCAAGCGTTTTAAGATGCTGCGACCAGGAAATTTAGAAAAAATGGAGCGTGAATTTGGTAGGGGCGTGTTTATTAGGTGTAGCATGGTGCTAGGCACTGCACATTCCGAGCACAGGATTCAAACTGGCTACTCAGCCCCTTTGCAACCACATGCTTTGTGTGAGGTCGAAGGCGACGTGGGCGCCGGACTTCAGGAAAGATGGGGACAAACGAGAGGAGAGCAACGAACGTGATCAAAGGTTTAGAAAACCTGCCCTCTGAGGAAAGGCTAAAAAACCCCGGGTGTGTTTAGTCCTGAGAAAAGTCAACTGAGTGAGGACCTGAGAACAGTCCCCAAATATGTTATAAGGGAGAGGACAGGGATCAATTGTTCTCCATGGCCACAGAAGTAGGCCAAGAAGCAAAGGGTTTCATCTGCAGCAGGGGAGATGCAGATTAGATATTAGGATAAACTTTCTAGTTCCATGGGGAGTTTAGCTCCGGACCAGGCGAGCAGGGAGGGCTGTGGGATCCCCATCATGGAGGATTTTAAGAACAGGTTGGACATGCACCTGGCAGAAATGGTCTAGCTTTGCTTTGTCCTGCCTCAGCGCAGGGGGCTGGACTTGATGAGCTCTCGAGGGATCTTCCAGCCCCACATTGCTACGATTCTGTGAGCCTCAGGTCTCTGTGCTATAAGACAGAAGAGAGTGGAGCCAGGCGTCCCAGGGGCCTATTCAGGACTCCTGGGTTCTGTCCCCAGCTCTGGGGGTGGGGTAGGGTCTAGGAGGGTACAGCTGGGGTCAGGGAGCAACAAAAATGATTAGGGGGTTAGGGCACATGACTTACAAGGAACTGGGGTTATTTAGTCTGCTGAACTGGGGTTATTTAGTCTGCAGAAGAGAAGAATGAGGGGGGATTTGATAGCTGCCTTCAACTACCTGAAGGGGGGATCCAAAGAGGATGGAGCTCTGCTGTTCTCAGTGGTGGCAGATGACAGAACGAGGAGCCATGGTCTCAAGGTGTAGTGGGGAGGTCTAGGTTGGATATTAGGAAACACTATTTCACTAGGAGGGTGGTGAAGCGCTGGAATGGGTTCCCTAGGGAGGTGGAGGAATCTCCTTCCTTGGAGGTTTTCAAGGTCAGGCTTGACAACGCCCTGGCTGGGATGATTTAGTTGAGGTTGGTCCTGCTTAGAGCAGGGGGTTGGACTGGACCGTCCCGAGGTTCCTTCCAGCCCGGATCTTCTATGGTGATTCTATGGCTCTGTCCCGGACTTGCTGTGTGACACTCAGTGCCGTCCCCTCTCTGCGCCCAGGGCGTTCTAGGTGACCCGTTTCTGTGACTTCCCCGGTAGGAAGCAGGCTGGGACCCAACAACTCACTGCAGCCCCCTGCTCCTCACAGGTCAGACTCCATTCGCCCGCACAGCCCCGAAGGGTGCGGCCGGGCTTCACCTGGCCACTTCCTGGGGAAAGCCGGGTGCCAGCAGGACAGGTACGAGAATGGTGCCAGGAACCCCCGGTCTCTGTGCAAGGAGCCTGATAGGCCAGGAAGGTGTCCCTGGAGGAGGCTTCCTCAGGGATAGTGACTCCAGGCTAGAACAGACCTCAGTCCGAGAGGTATCCCAGTAAAGGTACTAAAATGTGCTCGGGTAGAGTCGCTCCGGGGGTACTGGGCACACTTGGGTAGAGTTACTACAGGGAGATGCTGGGTATAGTCACACCAGGGGGATACTGGGCATGCTTGGGTAGAGTCACTCCAGGGGTACCAGGCATGCTCAGGTACTCACTCCAGGCAGGTACTGAGCATGCTCAGATATAGTCACTCCAGGGGGTACTGGGAACGCTTGGGTATAGTTACTAGGGGGGAGGGTGGGGTCCTGGGCACACTTGAGTATAGTTACTCCAGGGGGTAGTGGGCACGCTCGGGTATAGTAACACTCGGATATAGTTACTCCGGGTGGTACTGACCACACTCAGGTATAGTTCCTACAGGGGGTAGTGGACACGCTCGGATAGGGGCACTCCAGGGGATACTGACCAAGCTCTGGTATAGTTACTACAGGGGGTACTGGGCACTCTCGGGTAGAGTCACTCCAAGGGGTACTGGGCACGCACAGGTATAGTTACTCCAGGGGCATACTGGGCACACTTGGGTATCATTACTCCATGGGGGTACTGGGGACGCTTGGGTATAGTTACTACAGGGGGTACTGGACCCGCTCAGTTATACTCACTCCAGGGGCTACCGGGCACGCTCGGGTATAGTTACTCCAGGGGCATACTGGGCACACTCGGGTATCGTTACTCCAGAGGGTACTAGCCCCACTCAGTGTCCCTGAGTCCCCGGGCGATGCTCTGGAACTGCTCCCTCTGAAGCCAGGCAGGACTCTGGGGAAGTCTCCTTTCTGGGAGCAGCCTGTCTGCAGGACACACAGCTCACCCGGCTTCCCCCTTCCTGGGTCTGACCTCGGAGCATTCAGCCTCCTCTGCCCCTCCGTGCGCTTCCCCCAGCGAGTCCGCCCAGGCAGGGTCCTGGGGAAGCCAGAGGGTCCTGCCCCCCAACTCCGCAATCAGACGGGACTCTCAGTCAGCCAGTAAAACAGAAGGTTTATTAGACGACAGGAACATGGTCTAAAACAGAGCTTGCAGGTGCAGAGAACAGGACCCCTCAGCTGGGTCCATGTTGGGGGGCAGTGAGCCAGACAACCACGTCTGCACTTCACTCCTCCTACCCAGCCAGCCCCCAACTGAAACTCCCCCCAGCCCCTCCTCCTCTGGGCTTTGTCCCTTTCTCGTGCCAGGAGGTCACCGGATCCCTTTGTTCTCCAACCCTTTAGCTCTCACCTTGCAGGGGGGGAAGGGCCCAGGCCATCAGTGGCCAGGAAACAGGGTGTCAGCCATTCTCTGTGTCCAGACCCCTGCACACCCCTGCCCTCTAGGGCTCTGCAGTGATCATACACTCTTACCCCACCCCCTAGAGACTTAAGAACTGCATCGGGGAAACTGAGGCACCCCCACACTATTCAGAGGAACCATTAAGAACAGTCCCACTTCGTCACACTCAGTTATACTCACTCCAGGGGCTACCGGGCACGCTCGGGTACAGTTACTCCAGGGGCGTAATGGGCACACTTCGGTATAATTACTCCAGAGGCGTACTGGGCACACTCAGGTGTAGTTACTACAGGGGGTACTGTCCCTGCTCGGTTATACTCACGCCTGGGGGTATTGGGAATGCTCAGGTATAGTTACTCCAGGGGGGTACTGGGTACACTCGGGTATCGTTACTCCAGGGGGGTACTGGGCATGCTTGGATATAGTTACTACAGGGGGTACTGGGCACACTCGGGTATAGTTACTACAGGGGGTACTGGGCACACTCAGGTATAGTTACTACAGGGGGTACTGGGCACACTCGGGTATCGTTACTACAGGGAGGTACTGGCCCCGCTCGGTTATACTCACTCCAGGAGGTACTGGGCATGCTTGGGTATAGTTACGACAGGGAGGTACTGGCCCCACTAAGTAATACTCACTCTTGGGGGTACTGGGCATGCTCAGGTATAGTTACTCCAGGGGGTACTGGCCCCGCTCGTTTATACTCCGTCCAGGGAGTACTGGTTATGCTCGGATAGAGTCACTCCTGGCTGTTTTCCTGGGCTTCTGCTGTGGCGGCTCTTGGGGGAAGTAGAGTTTGGTGTCGATCAATCCCTGTATAGTATGTGGTTCGGTGTATGTGTGTGTGTGTGGGGGGGGTGTTTTTGTGTCTGGATGTGTTTGTGTGTGTGTGTGTCAAAGTATGTACATAAGAACAGCTACACGGGGTCAGACCAATGGTCCATCCAGCCTGTTCTCCTGTCTCCCGACAGTGGCCAGTGCCAGGTGCCTCAGAGGGAGTGGACAGAACCGGACAATTATCGAGTGCTCCAGCCCCTGTCAGCCAGTCCCAGCTTCTGGCCATCAGAGGCGAGGGACACCCACAGCACAGGGCTGTGTCCCCGACCGTCTTCACTCGTAGCCATTGGTGGACCTATCTTCCACAAATGCATCTCATTCTTGTTTTGAACTCAGTTATACTTTTGGCCTTCACAACATCCCCTGTCAAGGAGTTCCACAGGTTAACTGTGCATTGTGTGAAGAAGTCCTGCCGTGTCTTTGTTTTGAAGCTGCTGCTTATTAATGTCATTGGGGTGACCCTTGGTTCTTGTGTTAGGTGACAGGGTAAATAACACTTCCTTAGTCACCTCCGCCACACTGGTCACATGTTATAGACCCCTGTCATATCCCCCGCAGTCGTCTCTTTTCGAAGATTAACATTCCCGGTCTTTTCAATCTCTCCTCTTCTGGGAGCTGTTTCATCCCCTTAATCAGTTCTCTTGCCCTTCTCTGTATTTTTTCCAACGCTAACATATCTTTACTGAGCTGGGGCAGCCAGACCTACACGCAGTATTCGAGATGGGGGCGTACCATGGATTTATAGAGAGGCATTAAGATACTTGTTGTCTTATTTGCCCCTTTCCCTGTAGTTCCGAACACTGATCACCTTTTTTATTTATTTATTTTTGGCCTGCCCTGCACGTTGAGCAGGTGTTTTCTGCGAACGATCCACGGTGAGTCCAAAATCTCCTTCTTGTGCTAATTTAGACCCCATCCGTTTGTACGGTCGTTGGGATTTTCTTGTGCAATGTGTCGCTTTTCACTTCTCGACACTGGATTTCGTCTGCCATGCGGCTGGCCACTCACCCAGGTCTGTGAGATCCTTTTGTAACTCTTCACTGGCTGCCTGGGACTTAACTATCTTGAGTAGTTTTGTGTCATCTGCAAACTTGGCCACCTCACTGGTTACCCCTTTTCCCGGCTCATTTATGAATCTGTAGAACGTCACTGGTCCCAGTTCAGATCCTCAGGGGTCGCCGCTCTTTACCTCTTTCCAGTCTGAAAACTGACCATTTACTCCTACCCTTTGTTTCCTGTCTTTTAACAACTTACTGAGCCACAAGAGGACCGTCCCTCTTAGCCCCTGACAGCTCACTCTGCTTAAGAGCCTTTGGCGAGGGACCTTGTCAAAGGCTTTCTGAAAGTCCAAGCACACGATATCCCCTGGATCCCCCTTGTGCACAGGCTTGTTGAGCCCCTCAGAGAATTGTAGTAGATTGGAGAGGCAGGATTTCCCTTTATTAAAGGCACATTGACTCTTCCCAACAAACTGTGCTCGTCTGTTTCTGATCATTCCGTTCTTTACTAGAGTTTCAGCCAATTTGCCTGGTACCGACGTTAGGTTTACCAGCCGGTAGTTGCCAGGCTCGCTGCTGGAGCCTTTTAAAAAAGTCGGCATCCCGTTAACTAGCCCCTGGGCCTCTGGTCCAGAGGCTGATTTCAGGCTCTGCAGCTTCCCATGTACATGTACCGTGTGTGTTCCATCCGTGCTGGGTGCGGCCCGTTTGCGGGGCCAAATGGTGGGACCAGGTTCCCACAATCAAACCCCTGCGTGGTTGTCGGATGGCCGGTGTGACAGCTCAGCTGGGTTGGGCATCTCATTCGTGTGGCCGACTCAAGGCCATATTTATGGCCGGCTAAAGCGAGGCAGCTGGTCTCACGGTGGCCAGGACAAACCGCACATAGACAAACGTGGAAGCCGCTCAGGGGGACGCCGGCAGCTGGGTGCACCAGCCCACGACACAGCCCAGGAGGTGTGATGTTGTGGGCGCATGAAGTGGGCCCGAGCCACGCAAAGCCCGGCTGCAGCGGCCTGCCATAGGCCCGGGCGGGGTTGGCCGTGCCCCGTGGAGCCGCGTGTGCGGGGCCTTGCGCTGCTGTGACCCGGGGCTGGGTGGTCACCGGCTCTTTGCTCCAGACACCATCAGGTACACGCGCGTGTTTGTGTCACTGCAGTGTGTGCACCTGGGTGCGTGATGGCACGTGAGCCATGGCTGTGTCTGGGTGCACTGGGTGGGTGTGTCTGGGTCCGGTCAATGGGGGGGGGAGGAGGGCGCTGGACGGCCCCGTCCCTGCCCCCTGAAGGAAAGTCACCGCAAAGTTAGTTAAGAGAAAATAGAAAAATGCCCACCCCTGTCCACACTCACCCAGCCTGGGACACACACACACACAGAGCCTGGGACACACCCACCCACACAGACACACACACAGAGCCTGGGACACACCCACCCACACAGACACACACACACACAGAGCCTGGGACACACCCACACACACTCACCCAGCCTCGGGCTAGGGTGACCAGGCAGCAAGGGTGAAAAATCGGGATGGGGGTGCGGGGTAATAGGCACCTATAAGAGAAAAAGCCCCTAACCCTAAACCCTATAAAAATGGGACATCTGGTCACCCCCATCTTGGGGACACACACACAGCCTGGGACACACACAGAGGGCCTGGGACACACACACACAGCCTGGGACACACACAGAGGGCCTGGGACACACACACACAGAGCCTGGGACACACACAGAGGGCCTGGGACACACACACACACAGCCTGGGACACACACCCAGGGCCTCGGACACCCCCCCGCACGATGCCCAGGCTCCCTCCATGTCTCGCTCTGCGGCTGAGCCCTTTGCTGCAGCCAGGTCAGCGTCGCACCATCTCCCCATCCCCCCACCCCCCGCTGCGGGGATCCCCCCCACCCCGCACGGCTCTGACCTGCCAGCCGGGAGGCTGGGTGACCCCTGGAGCCAAGGGGGCAGCTGGGGGGGTCTCTCCCTGCCACTGCCTGGGGCACCCCCCGTCCACACGCACTCTGAGGACCCCCAGGGGGCCACCAGTGGGAGAAGGAGCCGCAACGCCCCCTGGTAACATCCGGCTCCTGCACCACTTCGCCCTGGGCTCCCTTCACTCCAGTGGAGAGGAGGGGCAGCCTGATGCCTATGGCCCTGGCCTGGGACGTCCTGTGTGTGACCCTGGGCAAGTCACGCCTCTGTGCCTCAGTTTACCCATCTGTACAATAGGGGGAAAATAGCCCTTCCTGTGTCTGTTTAGACTGCAGGGGCTGCAGTCTGGGCAGCACCTGGCACAATGGGGGGGGGGCGGGTCTCAGTCCGGGTCTGTGCAGCGCCGGGCACAACAGGGGCCCCAATCGCTCCCATCCACCAAAGGCGTTTGCCTGGCAGTGACGTTGCCTACGGAGAAGCCAGACTCGCTGTCGGTCTCCGAGCAGGCTGCGTCCAGCCGCTGGCTGCTCCGTGACAGGCAGAAGCGGGAGAAATCAGCCGGGCTCTGCTCACCCTTCGGCCCGTGGAAACCCCACCGGGGAGCCGGGACACGCCGCTCCCCTGGGAGCCCGGAACTGACTGCGGCCAGGTCACTGGGCGTCTGAGGGTTGATCCCGCAACGCCCCCCCCCGAATAACTGCAGGTATGAACTACACGCCCCCAATAGTGCTGCCTGCGGGGGTGCCAATTTCGGGCTGAAGTCGAGGCCCGGGCACAAAACCCAATTCCGTGAACCGGGAGGGCTGGAGCCTTGTCTACACGAGAAAGCCAAAGCGATTTCGGGGGCGCGCCGGCACATGGTACATCCAGCCCGCGCCAGGGGACAAGAGCCGGGTTGGTCCCAGGATCCCAGTGGGGTGTGTGGGTGGGGGGGTCAAATCTGTCATTGGAGCAACAGCGAGACGAGCCGCCCCCCCGTGCCACTTAACTAAAGGGTTGAATGTAAACGGGGTTTCTTATCTGGGTGCAAAGAGGAGCCAGGAGACATTTTTCACACACCCCCAGGGTTTTTTTGTGAGCAAACGCAGCTGGCGGTTCAGTGAAATGTTTTGGGGCTTTGTGTCAGTTGCAGGCTGGGGAAAACCCCAACATTGGACAACTTGGGATGGTTTCAGTTTGGGATTTTCCAGAGGAAATGCCCCTGGATTGTGTTGTAGGGTTTTTTGTTTTTTTTTTTTAAAAAAGGGGGAGAAGAAGCTGAAAATTGGAGCGAATCTCTTTGTTCAGCCAGAAACCAGTTTGACTCCGGATTCGCCGACATTCCGAAACAAAACAAACGATTTTTATTTTTTGCCAGAGAACCCAAAATAGCTAAACTGATCACTCTCATTACAGTGGGTATGGCAACACCCCTTTCTTCAGGCTCTCTGTGTGTATATAAATCTTCCAACTGTATTTCCCACTCCATGCATCTGATGAAGTGGGTTTTAGCCCACGAAAGCTTCTGCCAAAATACATTTTCTAGTCTCTAAGGTGCCACGAGGACTCCTCGTTCTTTTTGCACAACACTGATCGTGGGCTCAGTTCTGGGCCTTGGGTTTCCTATTCAGAGCTGGCTGGATCCGGTTGATTTATCACTTGGGAATCGGTTTGAACCAAACCAACATAAATCAGCTTTTATAAGGAAGCGGGGCCGTTCACACTGCGTTTAGCACCAGTGTATCTAATCCAGTTTAAACGGCTCGGTTGCAGATTTGTGGATAGAAGAGGCTACAGACTTTACATCCAGCTGGTGAACGGAGCAGCCCATGGCCCCATCGCTGCAGGAGTCTTGGGGCCTGGTGTCCAGGGACCGTTTGGATGAATTTAGGAATCCTAATCAGCTTCTGAAATGACGGCTCCCCTAGTAGGGTTTCGTTGCATTCACATGTACACGGCACACTGAGCAGCACAAGGGGCTGGGACCCAGGACTCCTGGGTTCCGTTCCTGGCTCTGTTGCTGGCCGGTGTCACTTCCCGGCACTGTGCTTCAGTTTCCCCATCTTCAAAAACAGGCTTTTTGGTGTGATCAGGAGCAGCATGGATGGGGAGGAGAGATACCGGCCTGGACAGCCCATGGGTCTGCTCCGGGACATCAGGGACGGGGGGGATACCAGGCTGGGGGGGCTCAGAGAGGGGCCAGGAACCCGGGCCCCTGCCTCGGTCTCACCTCACCTGTATTGTCCCAGCAGATGAGTTCTGGCCGCAGCCGGAGGTGCCGCGCCCCGCCTGGAAGATGATGGAGAAGCTGAGGACTCCCCTGCCCCCCTGCAGCCCCCTGCCCCCACCCTCACCCCCTGACAGCCACTCACCCGCTAGCCACCCCCCTGCTTCCCCAACCCCTGCCTCGTCCCCGGACCCCAAGGGGAGCCCACCCCCCACAGCCCCTGCCCCGCTGCCCCCCGACGTTCCTGTCATCAGCTTGGGTCACAGCAAGCGCCCAACGCCGCCTGACGTGCCCACCACCGAGCTGACGGCCCTGCACCCCATCCCCTCCCTGGTGCAGCTCTCATCCCTGACCCCTGCGCCCCCCCCAGCCTCCATGACGCTCGCCGGCCTGCAGAGCCCACTCCTGCCCCCGCAGTATCACCCACACCCCTTCCTCAACAGGTCAGTGCTGGGGGGGGTGTTGGGGGGCGGAAGCTGGGGGGGCTGGTTGTTTTTTGGGGGGTGAGAAAGTCACAGGGCTGATAATACCCCACCCCCATAGAGGGTCCCTGGGGGTGTCACCCCTCCCCCACAGCACCCCAAGGACGGATCCAGGCTCAGATCCAGTGCTGGGGGTGGGGGATGGGACAGTTTTAGGGGGTCTGTGACCCCCCTCCCCCCATGCATGGCTTTAATGTGCATGGTGGGGGTGTCAGGGCGGGGCTGGTTTACAGGGGGAGGGGCTACATGGTGACACCTCCCCTACCCTGCCCCCCCCCCAGTAGGGTGCCCTGTGCCCCCTGCTGGCCAGGCCCCTCACCCCATGTCTCTGCCCCTCTCCCCAGCATCTACATTGGCACCCCCGGCTCTCTCAGCCTCCTCCCCGCCAGCCGCCTCAAGCGCCGGCCCAGCCACTTCGAGCAGGAGCTCATGGATGGTGAGTGCCTCCCCCTCCCAGCGGGGTGGAACCCAGGCGTCCGGGCTCCCCGCCCCGCCATCTCCCGCTCTAACCACTAGACCCCACTGCCCGCCCAGAGCAGGGGAGAGAGCCCAGGCATCCGACTCCCAGCCCCTGTGCTGGGCAAGACCCTGCTGACGAGATGCCGATGTCACACTTGAAAAGACCAGCTCAGACGCACCATGGAAACAGGGGTCCAGTGTCCCCAGACATCCTGATTTAAACTAGTGTGGTGTTAGGTGTGGCTGATACACAGCTCCCTGCCCCACCCCAGAGCTGGCTGCATCGCAGCGCCGGGCCAAGGCTCCCCATATAAAGAGCCCCGTGCCCCACCCCAGAGATGGCTGCATCTCTGCCCTGGGCCAGGGGTCCCTGGATAAACAGCCCTGGCCCCACCCCAGAACTGACTGCATCTCTGCCCTGGGCAGGGGGTCCCCGGATAAACAGCCCCGGCCCCACCCCAGAGCTGGCTGCATCTCTGCCCTGGGCCGGGGGTCCCTGGATAAACAGCCCCGGCCCCACCCCAGAGCTGGCTGCATCTCTGCCCTGGGCAGGGGGTCCCCGGATAAACAGCCCCGGCCCCACCCCAGAGCTGGCTGCATCTCTGCCCTGGGCCGGGGGTCCCTGGATAAACAGCCCCGGCCCCACCCTAGAGCTGGCTGCATCTCTGCCCTGGGCCGGCGGTCCCCGGATAAACAGCCCCCTGCCCCACCCCAGAACTGACTGCATCTCTGCCCTGGGCCGGGGATCCCCGGATAAACAGCCCCGGCCCCACCCCAGAGCTGGCTGCATCTCCGCACCCGGCCGGGGGTCCCCGGATAAACAGCCCCGGCCCCACCCTAGAGCTGGCTGCATCTCTGCCCTGGGCAGGGGGTCCCCGGATAAACAGCCCCAGCCCCACCCCAGAGCTGGCTGCATCTCCGCACCCGGCCGGGGGTCCCTGGATAAACAGCCCCCTGCCCCACCCCAGAACTGACTGCATCTCTGCCCTGGGCCGGGGGTCCCCGGATAAACGGCCCCACCCTAGAGCTGGCTGCATCTCTGCCCTGGGCCAGGGGTCCCCAGATAAACAGCCCCGGCCCCACCCCAGAGCTGGCTGCATCTCTGCACCCGGCCAGGGGTCCCTGGATAAACAGCCCCCTGCCCCACCCCAGAACTGACTGCATCTCTGCCCTGGGCCAGGGGTCCCTGGATAAACAGCCCTGGCCCCACCCCAGAGCTGGCTGCATCTCCGCACCCGGCCAGGGGTCCCTGGATAAACAGCCCCGGCCCCACCCTAGAGCTGGCTGCATCTCTGCCCTGGGCCGGGGGTCCCCGGATAAACAGTCCCGGCCCCACCCCAGAACTGACTGCATCTCTGCCCTGGGACGGGAGTCCCTGGACCAACGCCCCACCCCAGAGCTGGCTGCATCTCCGCACCCGGCCGGGGGTCCCCGGATAAACAGCCCCGGCCCCCCCCCAGAGCTGGCTGCATCTCTGCCCTGGGCCAGGGGTCCCTGGATAAACAGCCCCGGCCCCACCCCAGAGCTGGCTGCATCTCTGCCCTGGGCCGGGGGTCCCTGGACCATCGCCCCGCCCCCGAGCGGGCTGCTCCGGCGGGCGGTTGCCAGCTCTGCCCGTGCTCCCCGCAGGGCAGCAGCCGCAGAAAGTGGCCCGCCGCGTCTTCACCAACAGCCGGGAGCGCTGGCGGCAGCAGAACGTGAACGGGGCCTTCGCCGAGCTGCGGCGGCTCCTGCCCACGCACCCGCCGGACAAGAAGCTGAGCAAGAACGAGATCCTGCGTCTGGCCATGAAATACATCCGCTTCCTCGGGCAGCTGCTGCGCGACCAGGCCGCCGCCGGGCCCCCCGAGCCCCCCGAGCCCGAGGCCCCGCCGCCGGGCAGCCCGGGGGGCGAGGCGCCGCGGGGGGCCGCCCCCCGCCCCATCAAGCGGGAGCGCCGGACGCTGCTGGGGGCCGCGGCCGCGGGGGACGCCCGGTGATGATTGGCGGCCCCCCCTTCCTTCCCCCCCCCGCACTGGATTTGGGGGGGTGACTCTGGACTGGGAGGGGGGCGGGCCCCGCCCCCCCGGGGAATGACATTGCAAGGGGCGGGGGCGCGCTCCGGATTCCGCCCGCCCCCCCCCAGGTGTCAAGTGGGGCTGGGACCTTGGCGGGTCACCGCTGTGATGAGGTTGATCCAGTCTCAGCTGCTTCTGGCCCCCGAGGAGACGTGTCGGCGCTGGGTGGGAAATGGGGGGCAGCGCCCCAGCACGCGCCAGAGCCCCCCCACCGTATGCCCCCCCCATTGGCAAAGAGCCCCCGCATCCTGAAATGGCCTTGTCTGTGTTTTAACCCGGGGGGGGGCTAAGACCCCCCCAGTGCCCTGGGCCCAGAGAACTGCTCCCCGTTCCGCCAGGGGGCGCAGGAGTGAGCAACGCTGGGGTGGGAGACCCCCCCCGGCCCCGTGTCTGGGGGGCGGGGGTCCTGCCCTGCAATGGGGGAGGGGAGCCGGGTGGTTTTTAATTTAACCCTGTCTGGGCTGTAGCCACGCGGCCCACGAAAGAAACACAAAGTGCGCAGAGCCGAGCCTGGGCCTTGTTCTTTTGGGGGGCGTGGGGGGGGGCGCTGGAGAGACTGAACTCAAGGCGAGGGGACACGGAGGGGAGGGGAGCCATGGGGCAGAGGTGGGGGGGTCCTGGAAGGCCTTTGGGGGGAGGGTGCACAAGCGGGGAGATTTGGGGGGCGGTCCTAACACCTGGACACACATGTGGCCTGGCGGGGGGGGGCTCCATGGTGGCATCATTGGGGGACCCCCCCAGGAATGTGAACCCAGCGCCTGCGGGTGGGGCGGGGGGGTCTGGGAAGTCAGGGGAGGGGGGTGACTCAGCAATGGGGAGAGCCCCCCCCAGCCAAGATCCCCCTCGTCCAAGCAAAGCGGAGGGGGGAGGGGCGATGCCCATGAAGATTCCCGCATGGAGACCAGCGCTGCCCGGAGAAGATGGGGGGGGGTTCCCCAGGGTTCCAGCCCCCCCCCGCAGGAGCTCGCTGTGCAGGGGGGGCGCACACAGCTATTGGGGGTCCTGGTGGTTTCCCTGAAGCCCCAAACCCACTGAGAACAGCTCAGCCCCCAGGTTCTGCCCCGTCCGTCTGGGGGGAAGGAGACCGGGTCGGGAGTGAGGGGCACCGCTGTGGGGGGGGGGGAACCCAGGGCTGGCACAGCCGTGGGGGGCTGCGGGTCGGGAGTGAGGGGCACCGGCGTGGGGGGGGGGAACCCAGGGCTGGCACAGCCGTGGGGGGCTGCGGGTCGGGAGTGAGGGGCACCGGCGTGGGGGGGGGGAACCCAGGGCTGGCACAGCCGTGGGGGGCAGCGGGTCGGGAGTGAGGGGCACCGGCGTGGGGGGGGGAACCCAGGGCTGGCACAGCCGTGGGGGGCAGCGGGTCGGGAGTGAGGGGCACCGGCGGGGGGGGGGAACCCAGGGCTGGCACAGTCGTGGGGGGCAGCGGGTCGGGAGTGAGGGGCACTGGCCGGGGGGGAACCCAGGGCTGGCACAGCCGTGGGGGGCTGCGGGTCGGGAGTGAGGGGCACCGGCGGGGGGTGGGAACCCAGGGCTGGCACAGTCGTGGGGGGCTGCGGGTCGGGAGTGAGGGGCACTGGCGGGGGGGGAACCCAGGGCTGGCACAGCCGTGGGGGGCTGCGGGACGGGAGTGAGGGGCACCGGCGGGGGGGGGGAACCAAGGGCTGGCACAGTCGTGGGGGGCTGCGGGTCGGGAGTGAGGGGCACCGGCGGGGGGTGGGAACCCAGGGCTGGCACAGCCGTGGGGGGCTGCGGGACGGGAGTGAGGGGCACTGGCGGGGGGGGAACCCAGGGCTGGCACAGCCGTGGGGGGCTGCGGGACGGGAGTGAGGGGCACCGGCGGGGGGGGGAACCCAGGGCTGGCACAGCCGTGGGGGGCAGCGGGTCGGGAGTGAGGGGCACCGGCGGGGGGGGAACCCAAGGCTGGCACAGCCGTGGGGGGCTGCGGGTCGGGAATAAGGGGCACTGGCGGGGGGGAACCCAGGGCTGGCACAGCCGTGGGGGGCTGCGGGACGGGAGTGAGGGGCACCGGCAGAGCTGGCGTGGGGGGGACCCTGGAGGGCTGCAGCCCCCCCCCCAATTCCCGCCAGGGCCGCCCTGCGGAAGCGGAGCTGTTGCTCCACCCGGCGCTGTTGGTGGGGGGGGGGTCCTGGCCGCAGGGGGGTGGTTGGTGCTGAGTCAGCCCCGGCCTACCCCTGCCAGACCCCGCGGGCTTCCTGGGGGGAGGGACACAGCTGGGGGGTTGGCGATGGGTCTGGGGGTGACGGGGGTTGGCGATGGGCCTGTGGGGGGCACAGCTGGGGGTTGGCGATGGGCCTGTGGGGGGCACAGCTGGGGGTTGGCGAGGGGTCTGGGGGTGACGGGGGTTGGCGATGGGCCTGTGGGGGGCACAGCTGGGGGTTGGCGATGGGCCGGGGGGTGACGGGGGTTGGCGATGGGCCTGTGGGGGGCACAGCTGGGGGTTGGCGAGGGGTCTGGGGGTGACGGGGGTTGGCGATGGGCCTGTGGGGGGCACAGCTGGGGGTTGGCGAGGGGTCTGGGGGTGACGGGGGTTGGCGATGGGCCTGTGGGGGGCACAGCTGGGGGTTGGCGAGGGGTCTGGGGGTGACGGGGGTTGGCGATGGGCCTGTGGGGGGCACAGCTGGGGGTTGGCGATGGGTCTGGGGGTGACGGGGGTTGGCGATGGGCCTGTGGGGGGCACAGCTGGGGGTTGGCGAGGGGTCTGGGGGTGACGGGGGTTGGCGATGGGCCTGGGGGCGACGGGGGGTTGGCGATGGGGTGGGGAGTGGGGGTGCCAGGCAGACAAGAGGTGGGGGTTGGGCATAGGATGGGGGTCAGGGTCTGCTGGGTGAGCAGCAGTGACCAAGAAGTGCCCCCCATTGATGCCCTGGGGGAGGGTGGTACCCCAAGGATCAGCCCCCCCATGGAGCAGCCTGTGTGTCCCTTCCCCCCCCCGGGGTTTAGCCCCTCAGCCCTCCCCCCATTGTGCCCCCTCAGCTGCTTCCCCCCCAGCCTCTGGGTCTCCCTTGTAAGGAAGGGGGCTAGTGGTTAGAGCGGGGGGGGGGCGGCTGGGAGCCAGGACTCCTGGGTTCTCTCCCCAGCTCTGGGAGGGGAGTGGGGCCTAGTGGTCAGAGCAGGGGGGCTGCTGGGAGCCAGGACTCCTGGGTTCTCTCCCCAGCTCTGGGAGGGGAGTGGGGCCTAGTGGTCAGAGCAGGGGGGCTGCTGGGAGCCAGGACTCCTGGGTTCTCTCCCCAGCTCTGGGAGGGGAGTGGGGCTAGTGGTTAGAGCGGGGGGGGGCGGCTGGGAGCCAGGACTCCTGGGTTCTCTCCCCAGCTCTGGGAGGGGAGTGGGGCCTAGTGGTCAGAGCAGGGGGGCTGCTGGGAGCCAGGACTCCTGGGTTCTCTCCCCAGCTCTGGGAGGGGAGTGGGGCCTAGTGGTCAGAGCAGGGGGGCTGCTGGGAGCCAGGACTCCTGGGTTCTCTCCCCAGCTCTGGGAGGGGAGTGGCGGCTAATGGTCAGAGCGGGGGGGGGGGGCTGCTAGGAGCCAGGACTCCTGGGTTCTCTCCCCAGCTCTGGGAGGGGAGTAGGGGCTAGTGGTCAGAGCGGGGGGGGGCTGCTGGGATCTAGGACTCTTGGGTTCTCTCCCCAGCTCTGGGAGGGGAGTGGGGGCTAGTGGTCAGAGTGTGGGGGGGGGGCTGCTGGGAGCCAGGACTCCTGGGTTCTCTCCCCAGCTCTGGGAGGGGAGTGGGGCCTAGTGGTCAGAGGGAGGGGGCGGTGTCTCAGGCTAAGCCCCCCGCCCCAGGCGGGTGGGTCGTACAGACTTTAATTCAGTCGGGTAGCGATGGTGCCTCTGTAAAGGTTCACGCTGGAACAGACACGGCAATGAACAGGCGTGTAGCACCCTGGTGGGGGGCTGCCCGAGGGGGTGCGGGGGGGTAGATGGGCAGGAAGAGCTGTGCACCCCATGGCACCACAGCTAGCGCCCTTCTCTGGGGGCGGCGGGGGGGGGCTGGTCTCCGCGTCCCCTCAGCAGCCCCTCCCTCTGGAGGCACGACCGGGCACCTGGGTTGCCCCCAGGCCGTGGGGGCGTGTGGGGGGTCTCAGCAGTGCCCCCGTTGGCAGGGAGAGTCAGAGCCCGAGACGTGGGCTGCGGTGGGGGGGCGGGGGGGTTGGACTAAAGGGGTCGATCGCCCAGGTTTGTTTCTCCTGAGGGGTTTTTAAGGCACTTTCCCTAACGGGGCGGCTGCAGGTGGCTGGCGACCTCTGAACATCAGGGGCTAAACGCTGCGGGAGCGGGGGGGGGGGCGCAGGGCAGGTTGCTCCAGCCCCCCCGGCCAAGGCTGCCGTGTGCGGGGCGGGCCCACGCCTGGGCCCCCCGCGATGCCGGAGGCGGCTTTGCCACGTGTGTCAGCGGCGCCAGATTTCACCCCGGGCGCCAGCGCTGGTCCCCGCGCGGAGAATCCAGCCCCAGGGGGGGCTGCACGCCGGTGCCTGGGGCATTCGTGCGATGACAGCGGCTAGTGACCCCCTGCTGAGACCAGGGCCCCCGCTGGGCCGGGCCCTGCCCCAACGAGCTCACCAGACTCGCTGAAGGGGGCCAGCGGGGAAACTGAGGCACCGCACAGGGCCGGGCCGGGCCCCCCGGCTGGCTAGTGCAGAGGCAGGGCCGCGGCCTCCAGGGAGCCGTGTCTGCACAGCCCCTCCCAACCGAACGCCCCTGCCAGCCCCCCCCCGCCCCTTGCCCCCCCCGCCCCTTGCCCCCCCCCCCCCTTGGCCGGCAGGGCTGGGCAGCCCGTGGCGGGAGGGGAACCGCGAAAGGAAGCACGAGCTGAGCCGGTTGCCGGGTATAACAGGGTTTTTGCATTTTATTATTTATCCTTTTTTTTGTCTTTTGGTTTTGTCGATTTTTTTGTGGTTGTTTTTGTTTGTGGTTGTTCCCGCGGGGGGAGCGACACGGACGTGCTCGGCGCGGCTGGCTAACCTGCGCTCTGCTAAGACGTGGCGGGGAGCGGCGAGGGGGGCGCAACCAGACGAAGAACTACGCTTTATTCGCAAAGGCGGCGGAAGGAAGGAAGGCGCGAGCTGGGGGGGGACGGGGGGGACGGCGGGGGGGGGCACGGAGGGCGCGAGCCGAGGGAGGGAGACAGAAGCACACTCAAGGCCATTAGTACTATATATATACTGTACTGTACTCAGATATACTGCGTTTCTTACCCTACGAAGAAACTTGTTGGAAGGGGCAGAGACGGACGGGCGGGAGCAGCTGGCTCGTTGCGATGCAGCCTAACGGGGGGGGGGGGGTCCTAGAGCGAGAGGCGGTGGGGGTGGGGGCTGCGGTGGGTGAACCCCTTGGGAGTAGCATGGAGGGGGGGCGGGATGGTGGAAAGGGCTGACCCCGGCCTAGCAAAGGGGGAGCATGCACTCAGCGGCCTGTTTCGGAGTGGGGCGCTCTGATTTTTTTGCGGGGGGGGGCAGGTGTTGCCCCCATCCAGGGGCCCAGGTTGAGATGCCTGGTTTCCAAAGGGGGAGAGTGGGGGATGGGGAGAAGATGGAGACCAAACCAAAGATCAGAAGCCACTTTGGAAAATGTCCACCTCGGCTTCTTTCCCTGGCAGTTTTGGGGTGCGGGGAGGGGGCCAGGATCTGGATTGGGCCCTCCCAGCTCTTAGGGTGAGAAGGGACAGGACCTGCAATTTGGGGGGGATGGGATCCAGATTGGGCCCTGGCATTTTGGGTGGGGCAGGATCCAGATTGGGTCCTGGGATTTCGGGCAACATCCAGATTGGGCCCCACGATTCCATGGTGGGGGCACAGGATCCAGTTTGGACCCCCTTGTGTCGCACCCCCACAGGCGATTAGCATCTTTTGTCTTTGTTGGTGGAAACTGGGGTCTTTATTGCTTTGCGTGGCCGTGTGGCACTGGGGGGCACGGCTGGGGGATCGGCTGAGCAGCTCAGCCCCCCCCCCCGTCCGTCCGGGCCAGCAAGGGGGTGAAGGCACGTCGGCTGCCAGGCAGTGCGGGCGGGTAAGGCGTGGGCAGGGCTTGGCCCTTCCTGAACCAAAGGGTCCTTCCTCCAATGGCACTTCTCTGTCACTGGGGGAGATGGGAATGGGGCTCCGCTCCAATCCCAGGTGTCTCCCCCCCCCTCCATCAGGGGAAAAGGGAGGGGGTCCCCTCCACCCCGCCCTGGAGAACAGAAAAAGGGGGGAACGCGACCAACTTTCTGAAAAAGGCTCCAAGACAAAATGCTGGTGAGATCAAAGTTGGCTTTTGGCTCCAAAGAAAAATCCTCCCTGGGGGGTGGGGGGCAGAGGGGAGGGGCAAGGGGGAGCCGGGCCTGATTCCAACTAAAGTTTCTCCAGGGACCAAGGCGGAGGGGAGGGGGAATCAGCACAAAGGGGTTCAACCCATCAACATGGGAGGTGTGACACCTGGCGGGGTGTGTGTGTGTGTGTGTGACACCCAGCTGGGGGGGGGACCCCTTGGCCAAGGCAGGCCCCCCCACTTCTCTCGCTTGCCCCCCCCAGTAAGATCAGCAAAAGCCGGGTGCCTCTGATAACCGCAGTCCGTCCTGCCCCTTTCAGTTAAACATAAAGAAAGGATAATGTATGTTTCCTAAAATGTGCTTTATGATAACAATTAATTGGTTCATAAACTATGTATAATAGAGGGTTTTTAATGTCCTTTATATTGTAAAAAGCACCAGGGTTTGTGGTTTTATATATCTTTTTTTTTTTGTTAATTTTCTCTTTTTTATGAGTTTTTTTCATCATTTTTCTTTTCTCGCCGTCCTTGTGTCTTCACTTTAGGGGTTTTTTTTACATTTTTTCTCTCCGCGGTTTTGGAACCGAGATAGATATGTCTTTTCTGTTTTGCTTGAAAAAACCTTCCCTTCAGCCTCCCCCCACCCCACCCCCAAAAAAAAGAAACGAGAAAAAGGCAAAAATAAAAATAAAAATTAATAAATGAATGAAAAAATAAACAGGAAGAAGAAGAAGAAGAAGAAGAATTTCCCATACTTACAAAGGTTGGGTTTTCTCTCCCCTGTGTATTTAGAGTCCCCGGGAACAGGACATCTCAAGAAAAATAGATTTTTTTTCTTCTGCTTAACAATCTTTAACATACAAAGATATTAAAACTATGCAAGTCATTGCACTGGCTCAAAGAAAACAACATTTGTTCAGTTTTAGCCCCCTATATATATATTTGTAGCTTTTTTTAAAAGTTTTTTTTTTTTCCATTTTTTAAACACATTCTCGAGTGAGTCTCACTTTGCTGCAGCCAGCCTTGCTCACCTCTGGCTCCTGAAAGGGTCCCGCTAACCCCCTGGTTAGTTCCTCTGTCAGAGATGCCGGTGCCGAGATGGGACTACGGCTACACTGGGAAAACCCCCCACAGCAGCTAGTCTCGGAGCCCGGCTCATTCCCCTCGGGCTCATGCCACCAAGCTAGGAACAGCAGGGCAGACAGCCGGGCTCCAGCCTGGCTCCTACGGGGTGTTTCTGCAGGGTAGACGCACTCCATGAGCGTGAAGCATGTGCTTTAGTGCAGCGCTGAATCGGGGCCTTGGCTGGAAACAGACGGATACGAACCGCCAGGGTTTTTAAATGCGAAAAGGGTGGTGGGCCCGGCCTCGAAAGCCCTGATCTTACGGACACGTGTGGCTGGAGGCAGCTGAACGGTTCCAAGGCTGGAGCTGAGACACCCTGAATTCTTGTTCCCGACAAACGTTCGGCCTCTGAGAACAAGCCGGACCCTGCCTTTGTCTGGCCCACCTGGGAGAACGTTGCCGAATGCCACAGGGCTGCTCTGAGCGGCTACCGGGGACATAGCTTGCGGTAACTTTGATTAATATTTGCAAAAAATACCCAGTGCTAGGAATTACTGCTCCCCCAGCAGAGCCCCCCGGGAGCCGGGCAGCGGTAGGGTAACACACCGGAGTGGTTTTAAGTGTGGCACTTAAGGGAACGTTCAGTGTCTCTCCGGGAAGGCCAGGGAGGGTTCCTGTGGGGTTTCCCAGCGAGCTTCCTGACCCATCCCAGAGCAGTTCTTGGCTCAAAGGGAAAGCGTAAGGCCGCCCTTAGGTGCTGGGGCGACAGCGTCGGGTGGCGCTGAAATGCAGGAGGGGGCCCAGTGTGCAAAGAAAAAATGGGTCAGGTCCCAGTGGTGTCTATGGGTGTCACTCAACTGGCTCCACTGACCCCACAGGCTTTACGCCTGCTAATGGTTTGGCCCCTGGCTTAGGACCCCCGGGGCTTCGGCTGGAGTCAGCCTGTCCAAGCCCAGCGCTTGGGCTCTGCTTGAGAACAAGGGCTATGGACTGGGGCCAGGGACTGGATTCTGCTCTCAGCTGCCCAGGTGTAAATCCAGAATGACCCATCTGGAGTGACTCCAGATTAGCGCCAGGGCAGTGGAGATCGGGCTACGACAGGCAGGCCCCAGAGAGCTTGTGTCCAAGCCAGTGGCGTGCACTCACTGGGAGGGGTCGGGGGGGGCACAGCTTGCAGAGCACGGCAGGGCCTGCTCTGTGCACACGCCCTGGGGGGGCACTCGGCCTTCAGAGCACTGCAGCGTTCGCCCCGGGCACCAGCTAGTCCCGGTGGGCTGTGTCCGTCCTTGGAGCTCGAGCGCTCATAGGGCCTGTCACTCCTCATCTAGCAGACGGAGTCGCCCCCAGACAAACCGGCGCTGCCCAACTGTCCTGCAGCTGCGCGCCGGGGGCAGGGGGGACCCGGTGGGGTTTTAGCCCCTCCATGGGCTGAGGGGCTTTGCTGGGGAACGAGATGGAGGGGGTGGGGCCCTGCACCCCACTGATGCCCCCAGAGCTGGGGCCGGGGCAGGCAGGGAATTGTGCAGGAGGCCTCAGCCTGAAGCTGTCTGGTTTCCCACGTGGACCCTGCTTCTCCAACAGAACCGGAAACTCGGCATTTCCCAGAGTGCAGATTCCCAGCCCTCCCCCCTGAAAAAACCCTTCTGCTGTGGGGAGCATTTGTGCTGCGGGAGGAGGCGCCAGCCCCTGATTAGTTGGGCTCACAAGGGCTCCCTCATTTCCCAAGGCACAAGAGATGGGATCTGTGATTTTCTCTCGGGAGGGAGACAGGGGGTCCCAGGACAGGGCCCAAGTGGGGGGCGGGGAGGGGGCATGTACAGCCCTGTAGCCCCCAATCCCCGAGGGACTCTGCTGGGACTTTTACCACTGCTAGGGCTTTTTTGTTGTTGCAAGACTCAAGATCTGAACCCAGGCATCCGGGCCAAACTCCAGCTCAGGTGACCCCAATCTGACCTCCCTAACTCCCACCCCCTTCCTGGGGGTTTCATCCAGCTACAGGATTCCCCCATCCCCACTTCCGGTCCTAAAACTACCCTACAGCTCTGCTGTTACCAACAGCCGGCCTGCACCACCCCAGAGGTGGCTGCATTTCAGCATCGCAGGCCCTGGGCCCTATAACGGGGTGGAGAGGTGGGTCCCTGTGTCTCTAAAAATATAAAGATAAAGACGACCATGTCGATGATTCAAAGGTGGGTACGAGATGGAGAGAGACAGTTTTCAAATGGATTTTCAGAAGCGAAACAGACAGTGCGTGTGGCGGGCTGGGTGACTGCAAGGACTCTGTGTGCTCTGGACCAGCAGGAAAACCAAACCTTTCCCATGGCCCTGCAGCAAAGCCGCACCAAAACGTACCCGCATCTCTCCGGCGTGAGACCTACGGACTCCGGCCAGAGCTTTCCCGACGGCTCTGAGCGCGCGTCTCGAGTGAGTGCTGGCTGGGGCGTGGCGCGTTTGTTACTCTGGCCCTAGTTCGTTTGATCGCCTGTATGTACAGAAAGCCCCAAACCCTAAAATAACCACCAAGCTACGACGAAGGAAGAAAGGAAGGAGGAGAAAAGAGAAAGGATCCAACTATTTAAAACAAAAAAAACCAACCACCAAGCAGCAAATCCGAAGGAAGGAAGCGAGAACAGATCGCGGTGGGGAGACGGGGAAAGAAAATAGCCATCAGCTGAGCTAGCTTAGACGTGACCTAGTCAAACCTCACAGATGCCCCCGCCCCGGCCCAAGCCAGCTGCCGCGGCACCCCCAGCACTTTCGCCGGGGGGGGGGCATTCGGAAAGGGAGGGGGGCAGCCACGCCCGGGGATTGGCAGCACTGGTGGGCATCCTCAGGTGAAGCTGATTTCCTTGGGGGGGGGTGTTAGCAAAGGGACCCCCCCCCAACGCTGCACTTGCAGGGCTGGAGAGAGCCCCATTGTGGGGGGGAAAGGCGGGGCCATGCTGGGAGCCACTGGGAGAGCTGGGAAGGAGACTAGATGCCCTCTTCTCTAACATAATCTAACTGTTCCCCCCCAGGCAGAATCCCATTTCATCAGCCTGGGGGGGCTCTCGAGCGAGAGGCTGACGGGGGGGCTGGGAAGGGAGCGCGTGTGGCCCCCTCTGCCCCTGCAGCCGGGCAAGCCGGGAGCATCTCTGCTTAGCCTTCCTCACGACGCCCCGTACGGCGGGAACGAGGGGGGACAATCTCCGGTGCTTATGTTTGGGGGGAAAGAAGCTTATGTGCTGGGAGCCAACCTCAGTCCCTCGGCCGCCGAGCATCCTGGGTAAACTCCCAGCATCCTCAGCGGCACCGCTCAGCTCCGAGAGCCGGTCCCTGCAGGCTGTGCTGGGCTAAGGTCCCGAGCTGCCCTGCGGCAGGGGGAGGGCTGTGGACGCAGCCCGAGGGCCAGCCGGAGCCAGCCGAGGTAGGGGCAGGGCAGCCAGGAGGAAGCTTGGAAGTTTTGTAGCCTTCCTGGCTGCGTTTCTTCAAGGCTCCCAGCAAACACCCTGCCAGGGCTGGATCTTCCCGGGCACCCTGGAGAATCTGGCTGCCCCAGGATGAAGACGGACGGGACCCAACCCTGGGGCTCCTTGGTCAGCAGCCTATCCCCGGCCCGAGCGTACCGAATTGAACCGGGAAGGTGGCTCATTGCTGGGCACAGAGGGATGATTTCCAGAGCGCCAACGTGACTTGGATGCGCAAAGTTTGTTCCCTGCAAAACTGGCCTGACTTTAGTTAAACCGGTTTGATGGAACCTGTGTGGAAACACTTACATCAATGTCAAACCACTTCTATCGGCCCGGTTCACAGTAGGCCCTTTAAACCGGTTTAAATTCACCCCTTGAGTTGTGGCTTTAAAGCAGGTGAAGTTAAGCCAGTGTTGCTTTCTCATGCAGACGAGGCAAGTGAAACAGTGACAGGGCCGGTTAAGATCACTGACGTGAAAAAGGCACCGATTTCCCATCGCCCGGCGCTGGCCAGGAGTCTCTGACAAATCATTTTTTCCTTGGAAATCGCAGCTTTGCCAAAATGGAACCGTTCCCAGAACAGGCAGGTCGGCTGCGTCTCGTGATCGGGAACAAACATCCAGTTTTCTGGTTCGACCAGACTTTAAGCTTATTTGACCGAAAAAAATACGGTTAAAACCCCACAAAAAAAGGCCCAAATGGAAAAAACAAAATATTTCAACTGACGCCCAACAAAAAACTCGTCAGGTTTCCGGCTGGCGAATATTTTTGAGATTTCCATTTTTCAGCCCAATTTGAGACAGGAAAAAATTTTGAACTCTTATATATGTTTGTGGGACAGGCCAGTCAGTTCCGTTTGTGCTCTGTTCACCCCAGGAGCCGAACCAGTGCCGGCAGGGTGGTCCCGGCGGGGCTGCACCTCATGCAGACACACCCGGCTTCAGCCGAGCTATTGCGGGTGCCAGAGCAGGATGCCGCGGCTGGGTAATTACCCGGGGCTCGCCCACGCTGCTGCGGCTTCCCGGCACCTGATTGCTAGCTCGGGTCGGCCTATGCGAGGTGCAATCACACGGCGTGGCTGCAGTCTGGACGCCCTGTGAGGTCAGACCGTGCCCTGGGCTGTTGGACATTGCCCCGACCTGCCATCCTAAGTCACTTGCAGCTCTGGAAGATCCCAGCACTTCCCCCTCTCTCCTGGCAAACATAAGCACTCTGGGTGGTTTTCGGGAGATTTCAAACCGGGCGCGTCCGGGGCTGCCCCAGAACAGGGGAGAGGCGCTGTTCCGGAGCAGCTGACCTGTGGCGATCGCTGCAGGGCCGCTGGGCTTTGCTGTTTGTGACGTTACTTCCCAAGGGTGGCGCGGGGATTCCGCATCGGAGAGGACCAACCTCGTCCACGTCGATTCCAGTTGGCTCTGGATCGGGGCTGGGAGGAGGGGATTGGACTTTTCTCATCGGTAGTGTGAGCTGGGCACCCCCCCTGGTCTCGACAGGAGCAGCTCAGTGAAGATCCAGGGCGAAGGACGGACGCTTCCATGGGGGGGCTTTAGGGAGAGATTTCTTGTCTCTTTCTTGAAGATCCCATCAGAGGAACCAAGACTGGAAGAGAAACAGCCCAGATGTGGACGGGTTATTTTAAATAGCATCGACCACACGACGAGTTCACTCCATCCCTCCATCCCCACCCCCGCATCCATCCCTCAATCCCCACCCCCCATCCCCACCCCACAATCTGTCCAACCATACATCCACACCTCTCAACCCCCAGCCATCTACCCCTACCCCTCCATCCATCCCCACCCCCCCATCCATCCCTCCATTGACACCCCCATCCATCCCTCAATCCCCACCCCCCATCCCCACCCCACAATCTGTCCAACCATACATTCACACCCCACAACTCCCAGCCATCTAGCCCCACCCCCATCTGTCCAACCATCCCCACCCCCTCATCTCTCCATCTGCATCCCTCCATCCTCACCCCCCATCCATCCGTCCCTCCATCTGCATCTCTCCATCCATCCACACCCCTCATCCCTCAATTCATCTCCATACGCTCCCCTCTGTCCATCCATTCCCTCATCCAGCCTTCCCCACACACCCCTCTACCGAACTAGCCCTGTGGATGGGAATCTTTATTATTTTAAATCTGAATAAGTAAATTTCTCTAGCTACAAACACACATACCGAGCAGTTTTACCTCTTTTAATTTAGATGGTGAAATATTTATGCCTGTCAGTCCCGATCCGCAGCCCCTGCTACCCCAGCTCTGGGCTCCCCCCAGCTCTGCCGGTGCCCCTCGCTCCTGACCCGCAGCACCTGCTAGCCCAGCCCCAGGCTCCCTCAGGCCCTATCTGGAGGGGAGGCCAGTAGCCCCTGTGCAGGGCAAGTCCATTCTGTTTAGCGTGGCTCTCCCCAGAGTCAGCCTGTCCTCGTGGGACGGACCCCACAGGCTGCGAGACCCCCCCAGCCAGGAGCCGCCCCCAACAGCACCACTAAAACAGGACAGGGATGGACCAGGCTCCCCAGCTGGGCTCAGCGGGTGTCACTCCACTGGCCTCAACAGGGCCAGACCTCTAGCAGGTGTAACTGGGCATCGCCCCTTGGAGTCACTGAGTCCCACGAGGTTTGTTCGAACCCCCCCGCCCCCGCCAAAGGGATCAGCCTCGGAAAATTCACAGCGGCTCGACCCTTCCTGCCTGCCGCAAACCCACTCCCACGCATGCTTAGGCGCAGGGTTCGAAAGGCATTTAAGCCTTGCTGTGCCCGGCGTCACCTAATGGCTTCAGGAGCCCCAATCTCATTTCCCCCAAGGGATTTGGGTACTTGGAGTCGAGGGGAATTTACAAATCTGGGCCATTGTTCTCTGGCTCAGGCCGGCTGCTTCGTGCGCTGGACATCACGTCGAATAATCACTTTTAGCATATCCCCCCCACCGACTACAGAGTCGGGGTCCCGATCCTGAGTGCCACGAAATATCACGAGACCCAGCCACACTCTCCCCTTCCCCCGCAGAGCCAGTTTTGGGGTGACTTGCTGTAGAGCTTCCCACGCCCTGCCCCGTTTGCGCACCAGCTGCACTGTTCCAAGAAACCGACAGAGGCAATTGCAAACTGAGCCCTGTGGGACAGGGGGCGGGGTGTGGGGGTGTCCTGGCTCCAGATCCCCACCTTGCGCACTTGGCAAACCCAGTTCCCACCAGCGGAGAGGTTAGGGGTGTCAGAGCAGAGGCAGTATCCCGGGGAGTGGGGGAAAAGGCCGCGCCACAGAGAGACTTGAGAAAACCTTGGTGGGAAGAGAGGGGAACGGCATGAATTGGCTGCTTGTAGCTGGAGCCTGCAGGTGGGGAGATGTTCCACCAGGAGGCGCTCTCCGACCAGCCATCAGCGCTGCCCAGGGATTCCCTGCTCTGGGCTGGGGGTCTCACTGCCGGGCCGGTCTCCTCTTTCCCCTTCTCGTCTCTCTCTTCCCCTCTGCTGGGGCCCAGCGGCTCCTGGGCACGCGGCTCCCAGGCCCCGGCTGGAGCGGAGGCAGGTGCCCAGTGTTGGACAGAAGGAAAAGCAGCTCAGGGGCCCCAAGGACAGGGCAGCTGCTGCCCGGGGGGGCCCATTGGGGCCTCGGTTACTCTCCAGGGGACCTACCCTGGGACCTCAAAACACACCTGGACCAGCCATCGCAGCTCTTCAGAGCACCCAGTGACAAAGCCACGCTGCATCTCCAGGGCAGAGCCGGGAGACAGCCCAGGAGTCCTGATGCCCAGTCCTGCCCTGCTCCAACCACTACACCCCACTCCCCTCCCCGAGCCGGGAGAGAGCCCAGGAGTCCTGATCCCCAATCTTGCCCTGCTCTAACCATTATATCCCACTCCCCTCCCCGAGCCGGGAGAGAGTCCAGGAGTCCTGATCCCCAGTCCTGCCCTGCTCTAACCACTACACCCCACTCCCCTCCCCGAGCCAGGAGAGAGTCCAGGAGTCCTGATCCCCAGTCCTGCCCTGCTCTAACCACTACATCCCACTCCCCTCCCCAAGCCAGGAGAGAGTTCAGGAGTCCTGATCCCTAGTCTTGCCCTGCTCTAATCACTATATCCCACTCCCCTCCCCGAGCTGGGAGAGAGTCCAGGAGTCCTGATCCCTAGTCCTGCCCTGCTCCAACCACTACAACCCACTCCCCTCCCCGAGCCGGGAGAGAGTCCAGGAGTCCTGATCCCTAGTCCTGCCCTGCTCCAACCACTACAACCCACTCCCCTCCCCGAGCCGGGAGAGAGCCCAGGAGTCCTGATCCCCAGTGCTGCCCTGCTCCAACCACTACACCCCATTCCCCTCCCCGAGCCGGGAGAGAGCCCAGGAGTCCTGATCCCCAGTCCTGCCCTGCTCTAGCCACTACACCAGGGGTGGACAAACTTCTTAGCCTGAGGGCCACATCTGGGCACAGAAATTGTATGGCGGGCCATGAATGCTCACGAAATTGGGGGTTGGGGTGCAGGAGGGGGTTGCGGGCTGGGGGTGGAGCAGAGGAGTTCGGAGTATGGGAGAGGCGCCGGGTTGAGGCAGGGGGCTGGGGTGTAGGGCAGGGAGCTCCAGGCTCGGGCAGGAAGTTGGGGTGTGGGGGTCTTTGAGGGCTCCGGCTGGGGGTGCAGGCTCTGGGGTGGGGCTGAGGATGAGGGGTTTGGGGTGCAGGAGGGTGCTCCGGGCTGGGACTGTGAGTGGGAGGGGGATCAGGGTTGGGACAGAGGGATGGGGTGCGGGAGGAGGTCCGGGGTGCAGGCTCCGGGTGGCGCTTACCTCAGGCAGCTCCCGGAAGCAGTGGCATGTCCCATCTCCAGCTCCTACGTGGAGGTGCAGCCAGGCGGCTCTGCACGCTGCCCGGTCCACAGGCACCGCCCCTGCAGCTCCCATTGGCCGCAGTTCCTGGCCAATAGGAGCTGTGGAACTGGTGCTTGGGGAGGGGACAGTGTGTGGAGACCCCTGGCTGCCCCTACTCGTAGGAGCTGGAGTGGAGACATGCCTCTGCTTTTGGGAGCCACGCGGAGCCACAGCACGCACAGAGCAGGGAAAGCGCCTGACCCCGCTCCCCGATGGGAGCTCCAGGGCCGGATTAAAAGGTCTGACGGGTCAGACGTGGCCCCTGGGCCGTAGTTCACCCACCCCTGCACTACAGCCCACTCCCCTCCCAGAGCCGGGGTAGAACCCAGGAGTCCTGCCCATCACTCACTAGCCAAACCCTCAGCCAAGCAGACACAGTTCACCCTCAAGCTAAAGTCTGATTGGCCAAGAGGCGCAATGATGTCTGACCTTCCCAGCCAATCAGGAGGCACCGGGCCAATAACCCCATCAGAGCCCAGTCTCCACAACCAAGGGAGGAGCATCTTTAGGCCACCCACTCTGTGATTGGTCAGAGCCTGAGACATGCGCCTCCCCTAAGCCAATCCTAAGGTAGATGCTCAGGAACGGGCCACTCAGTCCACAGCATCATGGGCCAATCAGAGGAGAGGGATAAATCTAGGGCTGCCCCCTCCTTCCCCATGCCACGGGCTGGGCCACAGAGTGAGGGGGGCCGAGTCCCTGTGGGACTGCCCCCCATGCCCCGCCCTGACCCCACAGAGGAGGGCTGGGTCCTTATGGGGGCTGCCAGCCCTGAGTCTCGTGGGAGCCATGTGGGGACGCTCAAAGCTGAACGGGGAGATCCACATGCCAGGTGATGCCTCCTCCTGGTGGGACCCCGTGGCTACTCCCACGGCCCCTGGTTGGGCGAGGCCCGGCTCCCAAGCGTACCCCCCACAGCCTGGACGGGGCGACCGCGCCGATCTGCCCCCCAGGATCACACACCCCACCCGGGGTGCCCCCGACAGCAGGGCCAGCTTCCCCTGCCCCACCCCACCGACGCTGGAGTGGAAATCCCTCCCCCACCCGCCATCCCGGCCTGTTTTGTCCTCCCTCCACCAACTGTGGAGTCACCAGTTACTCTGGGAAGAATGCCCCCCCCGCCAGCCCCAGCAGAGCAGGGACTCCCCAGTTCAGGGACAGCCTGTGGCTCAGGCCGGGGGCACTCAGCTAAGAGACCCCCCCATGCGACGGAGTCAGGGGCCGTGAAACCTCCACGCGTCCCCTGCCCGGGAGAGAAGGAAGGAGAAAATCACAGAGGCAGGGAGGGAAAGGGAGGGGGCCAGAGGGACCGAGGAGTGAGGGCTACAGCCCCCCACGCAGGGACCGGGCCAGGGAGCTGGTGAGGGCCCGTGAGGCCGGCCGAACCCCGCCCCCGCCCCGCCCCCTCCTCTCTGGCCCAGCCCTTTGTTTCCCTTCGCCAGCCCCCAAGTCCAAGTTCACCAGGGTGTGACATCATGTCTGGTTGCTCAGGGAAACCAGACGGGTCAGACGTGACTCTGGTTATAGGATGGGGGCGGAGCCCCTGGTCCCCCCAAGTTCAACGAAGTTTGTGAAGAATGGAAAAGAGCCAGATCCTGCAGCCAAACCTCAGTCAGGGCAGACTGGCGGTGGGGGCGGGGGGGGCCACTGGAGGGGGGAGGAGAGTAGAGGGGAGGGGCTGTATCCCTGTCTCCCCCCCATGTCATTTTTCCCCTGGGGGCGCTAACACACAGCTCCACAGCCCCACTTTGGAGTTGGGGGCAGCCCCAGAGTTCCTGCCCTGGTGGGATGGGACAGTCGCTGGTGGAGGTGTGGGGGGGGTCAATTCTCCTGAAACTCCCAGGAATGTGGGAGGAATCAGCTTTTGGGGTGTGGGGGGCTCACCCATAGGAGTCCATTGCACCCCTTCCCCCGCCTGCCCCACTCCTGGAGCAATTCAGGCCCCAGGGATGCAGGGAGCGGCAGGGGGTCCCTGGGGCCTGCCCAGGGTATCAGCACCCTCCTATTACAGGGAGGAGGCACACAGCCCCCTGCTCCCCCAACCCCCCCTGTGCTCCCTCAATAACCCCCCCACAGAGCAATTCTACTAACCAACCCCACAACTTGCCATAACCAGGACCAAGAGAATAGGAGGGGGCAGGGGACCCTGCCAGCCACCAGATTTCACAACATCTGCCTCTAGTCACCCCATCAGTTTTACAAGCACCCAGAAGTGACCCCAAAACACACAGGCCCTTCCCCAGCCCCTTGAGGCCAGAGCCCCCCAGCCCCACCTTGCCAAGAGAGGCTGGGCCCCTCCGTGGGCTGAGGCCACCTGCTCAGCCAGGGATTTACAGGCTAATTGTCCAGTTCACTTATTCCAGGGCTCACGCCAGAGGCCAGTGGGGGCAGGACGGCCTCAGGGACTCCACAGTGGGCCAGAGCCCTCCATGGGGAAAGGGTCACCTGCAGCCATGTGGCACAGCGAGTAGAAGCCAGGGGCCCTGGCTCCCAGCCCCCTGCTCTGACCACTCCAGGTTTTGGGGGGGCTGCCATGGCGATGTGGGCACGGCCGATGCCCCCCGCCCTGCAGACAGGAGCCCCCGGTTGGGAACCCCCTCCCCCCAGAGTCGCCCTCTCCTACCTGAGACTGCTGGGGGATGTTTAGAAAGTTGCCGTCCCGGGGTCCGATGCCGACAAACCGGTTGGCAGCGGAGGAGCCTGGCGCTGCGAATGCTGGAGGGGAGAGAGGCAGAGGGCATGAGGGGGCTGGGGGAAGGGCGAGAGGGGGCTTCGGGGGAGAGTATTGGGGACTGCAGGAGAGACCGTTAGGAGGCAGGGGCTGGAGGGGGGAGGACACTGGAGTCTGGAGGGAGGGGAGGGCGTTAGGGGCAGGGGGAGGGTGTTGGGGGGAGGGCATTGAGGTCTGAGGGAGGGGGAGGGCTTTAGGGGTTGGGGAGGGTATTAGGGAGCTGGCAGAGAGGGCATTGGGGTCTGGGGGAAGGGGCAGGGCATTAGGAGCAAGGAGAAGGTGATAGGGGTGGGGGGAGGGTGTTGGGGGCTGCGGGGGAGGGCATTGGGGTCGGGGGAAAAGAAGAGGGCATTAGGAGCAGGGGAAGGTGTTAGGGGGCTGGGGGGAGGGTGTTAGGGGTGGGGGAGGGTGTTGGGGGCTGGCAGGGAGGGCATTGGGGTCGGGGGGAAGGGGCAGGGCATTAGGAGCAAGGGGAAGGTGTTAGGGGTGGGGGGAGGGTGTTGGGGGCTGCGGGTGAAGGCATTGAGGTCGGGGGGAAGGGAGAGGGCATTAGGAGCAGGGGAAGGTGTTAGGGGGCTGGGGGGAGGGTGTTAGGGGGCTGGGGGGAGGGCATTGGGGGCTGTGGCCATCACTGGGATGGGGGCAGTGAACATGGAGAGCATGATGTGGGGCAGCCACGCCCCTGGCAGGGCTGAGATCTGCCCCCTTGCCCCATACAGAGCATTGGGCAGAGGGATCCATAGAGAAGTGGGGGAACTGGGGGGGGTGTTTGAAGGGGGCTGCTCCAGTTCCAACACCCCCAAAATAATTCTCCACCCACCTCAAGCTCCCCCCCAAGAGCAAGTGACCTTCATGATCCCTCAGGAGATGGGTCAATATCAGGGCTGTGGGTCGGGACTGAGGGGCACCGACAGCACTTGGGGGGGTGGGGGGGTGGCCTAGCAGGGGCTGTGGGTCGGGAGTGAGGGACACCGGCAGAGCTGTGTGTGTTGAGGGAGGACGAACCATTGCCCTCTCGGGGGCGTGGGGGGAGGATGGAGTTAGTTTGCCCCCCGTGCTGTGTCCCAGTTTAGCTTCCCGCCGTGGGGGCAGGGCCACATGCAGAGCAGCTGCCCCAGGCCTCAGTCGCCCTCCCCCGGGGCGCTCCGGGCCCAGCAGATGCCCGTGTATGGGGCTGGCAGGGCCCTGCCCCATGGGCGGCGATCAGTGCCCTCCCCTGGGCCTTGTGCCCCTGCCAGAAATAACTGAGCTCAGGCCTCTGGCATTCGGGGCTGCGGGGGCGTCACTGGGCACAGGGGGGCTGGAACCTGGGCATGCTGGCAGGGGCAGCAGCTGGGGGCAGGGGGAAATCACAGCATGGCACATCCCCCGGGGCCTCCAGGCCGGGCCCCACGTACCCGCCAGGCTGGGCCCCACCTACCCGCCAGGCCGGGCCCCACCTACCCGCCACGCCAGCCGTTCGTGGGCACAGCGCAGAGACCGCAGCTGGGGCCTGGTGCTGCATCCCTGGCTGCCGGAAACTGCAGCCAGCTGGGGTCACTTGCCCCCCATTGCCAGCCACTTCCCCCCTGCAGCCCTATGGCCGCTGATGCCCAGGCAAAGCTGCCCAGACAGGATGGGCGGCCGGGCCGCCAGCAGCCCCTTGCCGGCCCCATCAGCCTCTGGAGGCTCCCACTCCCCAGCTGGGCTGCCAGCGGCAGGGTAGGGGGGACAGAGGCACCTTCCCTCCTCCCAAAGAGGAGCGGGACAGATCCTGGCCAGCAAGGGGCAGCATCTGGGGCAGCACAAATCCCTCCCCGAACCTCCAAAAAGCTGTGGATTCTTCCTTACCTGTCCTCCGCCCGCCCGCCTGGCAGGAGTGGGCGCAGCCGCAGCGGGCACGCACCAGAGACCCCCCGCCCACCCCCCACGACCCCCCCGGCTGGACTGAATGGAGAATGCAAACGGGAGGGGATGTCATGGGGACAGATGGAAAGAGTTCAAAAAAGAAAGAAAGAAGGAAAGAAAGAAAGACAAAGGAAAATGGAAGAGATGCCCCCCAGTACACACACCTAGTGTTGCCCCCCCCCCCATACACACACTTAGTGCTGCCCAGGAGAGCCCACGGAGCCCTGGGAACAGAACCCAGGAGTCCTGGCTCCCAGTCCCACCCCCTGCTCTAGCCACTAGACCCCACTCTCCTCCAAGAGGACCCAGGAGTCCTGGCTCCTAGGCCCCACTCCTGCTCTAACCACTAGACTCCAGCCCCTTCCTCCCCAGGTGGGGGATTGGACCCAGGAGTCCTGGCGAAGAGAGCCTGCTACGGAGCTGAACTGGGAGGGGATATGGTCGACACCCACTGACCCCTGACCCCTGGTGCCCCATTCCCCTTTCTCCCCACACAAACTCCTGGGCACTGCCAGTCCTGGGGGGTGTATTTTAATGGGTATTTTTCTTGCCTTTTGTTTAGCCCCGCCCCCGAGAGTTGCCACGGCAACCGACAAAATAATAATAGAACAGAACAAAACAAAGAACCCCAAAGGCGGCCAAGCCGGCGGCTACTGCATCTTAGCGCGGGTGGGATGGATGGCGGCGGGTGAGGGCTGGCAAACGAGAACGCACAACACTCGATGATGGCATGAAGCCCTGCCCCACTCGGGCCCGCTGGCAGCCGGCTACCCCTACCTACCCCCTGTGTGCCCCCCGCCTGCCCTCCGGCTACCCCCTACCTGCCCCTATATGCCCCCTGCCTGATCTCTGGCTACCCCCTACCAAACCCCTAACTACCCCCTGCCCGCCCTCCAGCTACCCCCTACCAAACCCCTACCCGCCCTCCGCTACCCCCTACCTCCCCCTGCCTGCCCTCCGGCTACCCCCTACCACACCCCTACCTACCCCCTATGTACCCCCTATGTACCCTCTGCCTGCCCTCCAGCTACCCCCTACCTACTCCCTGCCCATCCTCCGGCTACCCCCACCAAACCCCTAACTATCCCCTACCCGCCCTCCAGCTACCCCCTACCTACCCTCTATGTACCCCTTTCCTGCTCTCTGGCTACCCAATGCCTACCCCCTACCTACCCTCTGCCTGCCCTCTGGCTACCCCCTACCTACCCCCTGTTTACCCCCTGCCTGCCCTCCAGCTACCCCACCTACCCCTTATTTACCCACCTTCCCATCCCTCTACCACATACCCCCATCCATCCACCCATCTCCATACACAAACCCCCATCCATCCATCCATCCATCCATCCATCCATCCCCATCCCCAGACACATCCTTACCCCCATGTATCTAAACTTTACCCTCCCCTTCAGCTGTCCCTTCTCCCCCCTTCCCCTGCCACCCTCTGCCCGGCGGCCTGGCTGGTGGCTCCGTGTGTGAGGACCAGGCTGGGGGTGGGTTTGCCTGGGGGGTTGTGTTGTCGCTGTTGGGCGTCCACTTACAGGGTGATGTAGGTGTCGGCGCTCCGCCCTCTGGGTTAGTGCTGGTGGATTTTGTGTCAGGCATTGGAAGGGGCACAGGTCTGGCCACAGGTGGGGGCGGCGGCAGCAAAAATGAGCCCGTGACTTTGCCCTGGCCGCTAGCGTTAGGCTGCGAACAACATAAATACAAGGATGCGTGAACGGCGAGCCGAGACAAGGCAACGGTAAAGATGCAGTACCGGCCGGCGGCGCCGGGACGGGGCGCTGGGGCTTGCTTTGTTCCGGTGTTTTATTGGGGTGCTTTTCCTCCAAAGAATCCGTTTTTTACCAAAAAAAAATGGACTTGTTTTTAAAAAAGCGAAGGGTGGGAAGTGTGTGTCTGTCCGTCCGTCGCTGGCCCGTCCCCCCACGCCCTGGCTAGGCCCTGCCCGCTGCCCCCTTGGCGCCCTCGACCTGCTGCCCCCCACCAGATCTCCGTGGGCTGGAGCCACGGCCGGGCTGCCGCTGTGCCTGGTTGTTTGCTCGCCGGCCGTGGGCAATGGCGTCTCCTCTCCACGCAGAACCCGGGGAAGTGCCACCTGGTGTGAACCGGCCGTCCCATCCCTCTGTCTTCGGGGGCTCCAGGCTGGAAAGGACAGGTCTGCGGTGGAGGCCAGGGGACGGTGCCGGGCACGCCCGGGAGAGGGACGGAGGGGGAGGCAGGGAGAGGAGCGTGATCTGCGAAGGTTGGCTCAGAGCAGGACCAGCAGGAGAGAGCCAAGGAGCAGGGTGCTGCAGATGTGTCCTCTCCGCCTGGCGTCCTGCCCTGGTTTCTTCCCGGGGACGTGACGCACGGCTGTCTCTGTGCTGGGCTCCAGATATTTAACGTCAGCCACTTTGATGGGAGCGGCCCTCCCAACCCCGGTGCCGCCCCGGCGCGGGGCTGGGGCTGTGAGCAGGCCGTGGCGTGAGCCGACTGTCCATAGTGGCGATCAGTGGCAGGACGTTTCCTCTAGGCACGACGCTCCGGGGCTTCAGAGCCCCCCGCAGCCAGTGCCCGGGCAATGGCTGCAGATGGTCTCCGGTGGCAGGCGTTCGTGGGCCGAGACTGGGCGTCACGGAGGCACCCCGAGTGGCACCAGCCACCCTCGGAGGGCGGAGCTAATTGTGTCCTCGGCACGGATCACTGAGTGCCCCCGTCCCGTGCTCCTGGGGGACCCCTGGGGCCGAGCCCAGCACAGCTCCCCCATCCCGCAGGAGCTGGCCTGAGGCGCAGTCTCCACGGCAACGTATCACTCGAGCAGTCTGGCTTTGGGTGGAGAAAGTCGCCCGTGACGGACGCCGCGCTGCTGAGGCCCCGGCCCTGGGACCTGCTCTGAGGGGCCCCACCCCCAGGACCTGCTATGAGAGGCCACAACCCCATCACCTCCTCTGAGGCCCCGCCCCTCGGACCGGCTCTGAGGCCCCGCCCCTCGGACCGGCTCTGAGGAGCCATGCCTCTTAGAACACTGCGATGCTGAGGCCCCACTTCCTAGAACTCCACAATGCTGAGAGGCCCCGCCCCCGAACCTGCCCTGAGAGGCCCCGCCCCCGAACCTGCCCTGAGAGGCCCCGCCCCCAGAACCTGCCCTGAGAGGCCCCGCCCCCAGAACCTGCCCTGAGAGGCCCCGCCCCCCCAGCATGTTGTCTTCTAGAACTCCTCACGTTCCAGAGTGACGCCGGTTCTAGGCTGCCGGAACCCCACTGCGCCTTTGGTTTCCAGAACCTTCTACATGCTGCAGGCTAGCGTGTCCCAGTCCCCTGGCCCCTTGGAGGGCGCGTCAGGCCCCTGCGCTACACTCAGCCCCCCGACCGGGATCACACTGCCTGTCCCGTGCCCCCCAGAGACAGAGAGAGAGACAGAGAGAGAGGAGAGAAGAGGAGAGCCATGGGGGGGCCTTGTTCGCTGGCCAGCGCCCCCCAGGGGGCGGCATCCGGAGGGGCGTGGCCGGCGGCGCTCACCTGCCCGGTGCCCTGGCCCGACCCATCGGAGCAGACGAACTGCACGAACTCCTTGAGCGAGTCCTGGCCGTGGTGGTGGTGGTAGCGGATGGTCGGGTGGGTGAAGTAGGGGCTGGACTGCTGGATGATGGAGGTCGACGGGAAGTGCAGGGCCGAGGCTGTTGCCCGGGGGCTTCCTGGGACGGGGAGAGAGAAAGTGGGGCAGGGAGGTCAGGGATCTGCTGCTAACAGCTGCTGTGGGCCCCCTCCCTGCCCCCTGAGCCGTTCAGGCCCTGTCCTCTCATTCCCTACCCCCCCTCGCCCACTCACTGGGCCCTCCGAGCTTCAAGGACCACACGCCTAGCGGCAGGGCCATTATGGGGCTGAGCCCCACATCCTGGTCTCTCTCCCCTTTTACCGTCCCACCAGAAGGCAGGGCCAGGGGCGTCATTCCGCGGCTCCTCTCCGAGACACTCCCCGAGAGCTGGGGCCCTGGGTGCCCTGCCAGACCAGCCAGCGGGTGCCACTCGGGCGCCGGACCAGCCAGTGGGCCCCACCCGGGCACTGGCCCTGACGAACCAGCCAGTGGGCCCTACCCGGGCACTGGCCCTGACGAACCAGCCAGTGGGCCCCACCCGGGCACTGGCCCTGACGAACCAGCCAGTGGGCACCACCCGGGCAACAGACCAGCCCGCAGGTGCTATCTGGGCACAGTTGCCGCTATAGGGCTCAGGAAACTGGCAGGGGGTGCGGCACTGGGGGGCAGGGCTGCAGCTTCCTCCTTTGGGGGACCCCTCGGATCCAACCATCAGGGGCCACATCAGCCGGGTGCGTGGGGGGGCCAAGTCCTAGAGGCCAAGTCGTAGTCGGCCCTTCGAGTGAAACACCCCCCCAGACAGCACTACCCCCTCTGACCCCTCCAATCACCCCCCACCACCGCCGTCACCTCCAATCCCCCAAGTCACCCTCCTGCCACCACTGCCCCCCAGTCACACCACTGCTCCTTCATACCCCCCCCACCAGTCACATCCCCACCCCATAATCACTCCCTGCCCCTTCAGGGCCTCCCCACCCTGGTCACCCCCCCATCACCCACTGCCCCTTCATACCCCCCACATCGGTCACACACACACCCCAACACGCCCTGCCCCTTCATGGCCCCCCACCCCAGTCACACCCCCACTGCCCCCAGAGAGGCCCAATGACCCCGGCGCCTGCGTGAGCCCCCCAGGAGCTGCGCAGACGTCCCACCGGCACAGGCTGAGGAAGCCCCGAGCAAACCCACAGGAAGGGCTGGGCCGCCGGAAACGGTTTGAGTGAACCACACCTGCCACAGCTCTGCCGGCGCCCCTCACTCCTGACCCGCAGCCCCCTGCTAGCCCAGCCCTGGGCTCCTCCCAGCCCTGCCGGTGCCCCTCACTCCCAATCCAAAGGAAGCATTTCCTAACCCTGAGAAGTGCCGGGTGGTGGACCGGTTCCCCCAAGGAGGGTGGTAGGAGACCTGTCCCGTGGGGAACGGGCTGCTGGGGCCAGGGCTCACATCCCCTCTGGTTGCTGGCAGCTTCCTGCCCCGTACGGTGCTAGCATGGGACAGTCCAATAGTTGGGACCCAGGGTTCCCAGCCTGCGGGTGCTTTGGGATCAGTAACCACAGCTCCAGGAGAGAAAGGGACCCCCCGGTTACAGCAGGGGGGCCGGATGCAGCAGGCCAGCTCCCGAGCCCAGCAACGCCAGAGTCACTGCACCAAAATCCCAGCTAATCCAGATCTGTCTAAATCCTGGCTATTCTGGAATCACTCTGGATTAACTCCACCAAGATCCCAGCTATTCTGGAGTCACTCTGGAGTCACTCTAATAAACCCTACTCAGGCGATGATTGCTTAATGCAGCATAAAATCTGCCCTTTCCCCAGCATCTTCAACCCTTTAGCTGCCTCGACAGAGGAAAGACAGAGACAGAGAGAGGAAAAGCGAGAGAGACCGGCTGCCAGAACCACCGTGGCTTGGAGGGACAGGGTCCCCGCCCTCCCACCCCCAGGATAGCGGCTTTGGTTCTCACCTGGTCTGACTCCTGCAAGGACCGGCAGCGGGTGGTGGCTGAAAGCCATTCTTGGGGAGGTGGTGTGGGTGGAGAGGGCGCTGCAGAAATCCAGCTTCCCTGACTTCTTTAGGGAAGCCGGTCCTGGCAAGGAATCAGCGAGAGAGGGCAGGTTTAACAGGCGGAAAGATGGATTAGTATCTGCTTGAGTCACCCCTGCTTGACCTGTGCCCCCAGCCGCTGCCCTGCCCCCTGCTGCCCTGGCATCCCTGCCCTGCCCCCTGCTGCCCTGCCCTTGGCTGCCCTGCATATCCCTGCCCGTAAGGCCCCACCGGGGGCCTGGATTTTGCAGGCTAACTCCAGTGTCTCCCTAGCCCTGGGCGTCCCCCCGCCACAGCCAGGCCACGGCAATCCAGCCATCGGCTTTCAGGGCCCCCCTTGGCTACAAAGACCCGTGCGTTGTTTGGAAGCCTGGATCCACGTCGCTCTGATTTGCCTCCTGGGATCTGAGCCTCAGGCCTCTGCCTGCCAGACCGGACTCTGATGTTCATGTCTTTCAGCCGCAATTTCCCGCATTCATGTGACTCCAGCAGCTGGAGATTTACAGAGAGCCCCAAGCCCGGCGAGTAATGACACTGACCAGGTGTCGCTGCTTGGATCCCCCAGGCCCGGGCCAGTCCTGGCGCCCAAATCCCCCTCCCACCCCCGCTGCCACCCATCTTCCCATTTGTCAGGGACAAACCCGATGTGGCGGGGGGGGGGGGCGGACGGACGGGGGGGACACGCTGCACGATCCCCATCCTCACGCGGCTGGCTGGTGTGGGAGGGAGATCCCCATGACCACCTGCCGGGGTGGGCACAGGCCCCGGCGTTGGCTGCACCTAGAGGGACCAGAGGTCCCAGTTTTATAGGGACATCCCGAGATTTGGGGCTTTGTCTTGTACCAGCACCTCTTACACCCCCCCGCCGCCTGATTTCTCACTCTTGCTATCAGGCCCTACCTGCAGCCTCCGGGGCACTGTGTCAAACGGGCCATGGGGCACAGTGTGGTTTATGAGCTGGGCCAGGGGAGCCCAAGGCTGGGCTAGCCGGTGGCTGTGGGTCGGGAGTGAGGGGCACCGGCGGAGCTGTGGGGGGAGCCCCCATCTCTGTGATGGCCCAGTGCAATCTTGTCCCTGGGTTTGGTGCCATTACGCCCTGTGCCAGCTGCAGGTTGGGGGCAGCTGCCGGTGCCGCACTGGGTTGCTCTCAGGGCCCCTCAACCCTCCTTCTGCTCCGCAAACTGCCTCCCATGATGCCTGGTCCCAGCACCCCCAGCACTCACCCCATTGACAGTGCCAGACCCCGCCCCCTTTGCCCATGCTGCGGCTGGCATGGTGCCCATGCTGGCAAGCGTCTCTCCTTTGTGAGTGTGAGCTGGAGGGGGTGATGCCTCGCGAGCAGCACCCTGACCTCCTGGGTGGGCAGCATCCAGGGTAATAACCTGCAGGCCCAGCAGAGGCCGCTGGCCTGATGGGATTACAGACCAAGACTTTGCCCTCTGCCGGGATGGCATATGCGCTGCCCCCTGCCCCCATGTTATCAGGTGCCAGTCCCCACCCCCACACGGCTGGGGCCCAAGAGATCTGGATTTGGATCCTGGCACTCAGACTCGCTGCCTGCCTATGCCTCAGTTTCCCCATCTGATCTGTCTGCTGCCTGCTGTGTGTCTGCTGCTCCCAGTGTGGGGGGCACCTGGAGAACTGGCAGGACTTGGGGGTTATCACGGGGGGGGCTCCCAGTGCCCAGAATGATGCCTGTCAGACACAGTGCTGATCAGAGACTCTAGCATGGACAGAATGGAAATCAGAATAACAATGCCCAGTTCACACAGACAGGGGAAGAGGCTCACCAAGGTCTCAGAGCTGGGAAAAGAGCCAACAGGTCCCGGCTCCCAGCCCCCTGAGCTAACCACTAGACCCCACTTCCCTCCCAGAGCTAGGATAGAACCCAGGAGTCCTGTGTGACAAAGTGGGACTGTTCTTAATGTTTCCTCTGAATACTGTAGGGATGCCTCAGTTTCCCCTAGGCATTTCTTAAGTCTCTAGGTGGTGGGATAAGGGGGTGTAATTGGTGCAGAGCAAAGGGCCAGGGTACATAAATGGCCAACACTCTGTCTCCTGGCAACTGATGGTCTGGGCCCTTCCCCTCTGCAAGGTGAGAGCTAAACGGTTGGAGAACAAAGGGATCCGGTGACCTCCTGGCCCCAGAAAGGGACAAAGCCCAGAGGAGGAGGGGCTGGAGAGAGTTTCAGTTTGGGGCTGGCTGGGACATGGAGTGAAGTGCGGACATGGTTGTCTGGCTCACTGCCCCCCAACATGGACCCGGCTGAGGGGTCCTGTTCTCTATACCTACAAGCTCTGTGTTAGACCATGTTCCTTTTGCCTAATAAACCTTCTGTTTTACTGGCTGGCTGAGAGTCACGCCTGACCGCGGAGCTGGGGGGCAGGACCCTCTGGCTTCCCCAGGACCCCGCCTGGGCAGACTCGCTGTGGGAAGCGCATGAAGGGGCAGAGGATGCTGAATGCTCCAAGGTCAGACCCAGGAAGGTGGAAGCCGGGTGAGCTTCTTGCTCTGAAGACAGGCTGCTCCCAGAGAGGAGATCTCACCAGAGTCCTGACTGGCTTCGTAGGGAGCAGATCCAGAGCATCGCCCGGGGACTCCGGGACATCCTGGCTCCCAGGCCCTGCGTTAACCACTAGACCCCACTTCCCTCCCAGAGCTAGGATAGAACCCAGGAGTCCTGGCTCCCAGCCCCTGAGCTAACCACTAGACCCCACTTCCCTCCCTTAGAGAGGAGTTTTCGTTGTTCATACAGAACAGTGAATTGTTCAGAGATAGAGTGGGGTGAATGGAGAGAGATAGACGGACAGACAGAGATGGACAGACAGCAGCTCCCAGACAGCCTCACCACTCACTGCCCCCTGCCCCCGAATGAAGGGCCGTGCCAGGGTGACACTCTGGGGGTTCGCCAGCTAATTCCTTACAGTAGCCAAGATGCTCTGGCCCCCGGCTCCCGCAGGCCTGCCCCGCACCCCACTCTGCCGGTGCCCCTCACTCCCGACCCACAGCCCCTGCTAGCCCAGGCCTGCCACCCCGCACTCTCCCGGTGCCCCTCTCTCCCGACCCGCAGCCCCTAGATGCCGAATGACTCTGATGCTTCTGTGACTTGGACCAACCAGCTCCTGGCCTCCCCACAGCACAGCCCCCAGCCCCACATCCTGCCATGGGGCAGCTGCATGCCGCCCGGCCCAGCTCTTCCTTGCAAAGGCCAGAGTGCAGCCGTGCCCCATGGCCTCCCAGGGCCCCGCACGGAGACACGGGGGGGGCAGGAAATCTGGGGGGGCCCCAACCCCCTCACTCTGGGCACCGCCCCACGAGGCCACATACCAGGTCCCTGCCCCGATCTGCACCCCCCACCCCCGTACCTGCGTCCACATCGTTGGGCCAGCCGCTGGACTGGCTGCTGCCGGCGGCGGGCGAGCGCCCCGTCCCGGGGTAGAAGACCTCGTCCACGGGACTCTCCATCTCGCTGTCATCCAGCGACTTGGGGCGCTTGGTGGAGCTGGGGGGGGTAGAGAGGGGGAGACGTTGGGTGGGGTGACAGGCGGGTGGGGTGGGGCTCAGGGCCTTTCCCCTCGAGGGGTGCCGGCCCTGATTGGCCCCAGGGCAGGGTGACAGGCGCGGGGGGGGGGGGGGAACAGGGCACGGGACTTTCCCCTCTAGGGTTGCCGGCCCTGATGCAGTCGCAGGGCGAGGATGGGCTGGCTCAGCGGGTGGGGAGTGGGACATGGGGCCTGTTCCCTCTAGGGGGCATCAGCCCCAGGGTGGGCTGGGAGTGGTGCCCGTCTGATGACAGAGCGGGTCAGCAGCCTGTGTGCAAAGCGAGTTTGTCGGGGGGGAGAGGCCGAGGGTGGATGGAGCAGAGGGGAGAGAGCCCCCCAGGCCGGGCAGCACAGGGGCGGGGTCTCCCCTGGGCAGGATGGCGCGTACCTGGTGGAAGGAGGTGACGTTATGGACCGCCGGCCCAGAGTCACCTGGTTGATGTTGTAGTAACTGGGGCTCTCCAGATCTGCCAGGGAGAAGTTGGGACCTGATGCCGTGGCCACGGGAGCTGCGGGAGGAGAGACAGCGGGTGAGGGGCAGCGCAGGGCACCGGGCACACAGGCCTCCGCCCCGCAGCTGGCTGCAGGGGACTATGCCCTGTACAGACCACCTGCCGGGCACAGCGACACTGCAGGCAAAGCAATCACAGGACACTCAGGGCCCAGCTAAGGCAATTCAAGGCCTACCCATAAGCCCGCCCCCGCCCCGTAGCCCCGCCCCCTCAGGGTGACGGGCTCAGGCTCTCTACAGGCTCAGGCAGTGTGGGTCACGCTCAGGTCCCATTTTCGAGCTTTTCTCCCCAACCGCAGGGGTTGGAAACTTTTCCCTGTCCCAGGAGAGCTGCGACTCTCCTGGGCCAGTGCCCCTCGGCGCCAGCCCCCCCTGGCTCTGCCGACGGTGCCTAGGCCTTCACCTGGCCTGGGGCGACAGGCTCAGCTTTTCAGGTCGGGCAGAGGGGATAGAGACGGAGCCCAGCTTCTGCTTGGCCACGGGGCACGTGAGCCTGCTCTTCTGCAGTGCCTGCCTCCCCTACCCCCCAGCAGCCATTGGCATAGCTCCTGAGCCAGCCTGTGGACGTGCAGGGGGCTCCCGTGTCACGGCCGTTCCCAACCCCCCTAGGATCCGCTTCCCCAGGGGGAGCTGAATGAGATTGGGGGCCGCAGGGCAAGGGGGAAATAGATTGAAGGAGCGAGACGGAGACAGGGAGCAGAGCATGATTCTCCAGCCGCTCTGGCCAGCGTCCCCATACCCTGCCATGGGTGTCCTGTGCCAGCTGGGCACCCATCATGGGCAACCCATGCCAGCCTCTCTAGCCAACCCCCTGGAGACGGACAAGGAGGAGAAAGGACCCCCGCCCCCCAGGCCCGCCACTCACTCTGGGAGACTCGGACCAGCTCTGTCACGTTCCAGACGCCCGACGTCACAAAACAGTCCTGGAAAGTCAAATGCCCTGAAGGGAGGGAGGAGACGGGCGTCAGCGCGGCAGCAATCGGGGCACGGAGCAAGGTGATGGACTCAGCTGGTGCCCCTCACTCCCGACCCGCAGCCCCTGCTAGCCCAGACTTGCCCCCCCAGCTCTACCGGGGCCCCTCACTCCCGACCCGCAGCCCCTGCTAGCCAAGCCCTGGACTCCCCTGGCCCTGGCTCTGCGGATGCTTTTCGATCTTGGGAGAGGGAATAGGGGGGATAGACAGAGGGCTGTGAGGGGCTCTCACCAGTGGGCAGTGGTTTGATGGGGGGATAGGGGGGGCGTAGGGGGTTATGCGGGGCTGTGGGGGTCTCTCACTGTTAGGCAGTGGTCTGATAGGGGGATGGGAAGATGAGGGCTGTGGCGGGCTATGGGGGCTCATGGGGGGCTGTGGGGGTTTCTCACCCTTGGGCAGTGGTTTGATGGGGGGATGGGGAGATGGAGGCTTTGGGGGGACTATGGGGAGACTGTGGGGGGCTATGGGAGGTTGTGGGGTGGCTGTGGGGGCTCATGGGGGGCTCAGGGGGTCTCTCACCATTGGGCAGTGGTTTGATGGGAGGCTGGGGGCACCATGGGGGGCTGGGGGGACCTCTCACCGTTGGGCAGTGGTTTGATGGGGGGCTGGGGGGCACCATGGGGGGCTGGGGGGTCTCTCACCGTTGGGCAGTGGTTTGATGGGGGGCTGGGGGGCACCATGGGGGGCTGGGAGGGTATCTCACCGTTGGGCAGTGGTTTGATGGGGGCTGGGGGGCACCATGGGGGGCTGGGAGGGTCTCTCACCGTTGGGCAGTGGTTTGATGGGGGGCTGGGGGGCACCATGGGGGGCTGGGGGGACCTCTCACCGTTGGGCAGTGGTTTGATGTCCACATCTCCTTGCTGGTTTGAACTGTCTGATTGTCCGGATTCTGTAACACACAAACAGAGAGCGACATCAGGAGCTGGGCAGCGTCTGGCAAGGGGGGCCCGATCCTGGTGAGGTTCTGGGCCGTGCCCGGCACAGGGGGCCCGATCCTGGAGGGGGTCTGTGTCGTTACCATAACAGACAACAACAAACCCAGACCCACCCCGGACCCTCCCCGTAGTTTGTCCCAAACTGACCTTCAGAACAGTGCGCCAGGTGCACCCAGGAGAGCCATGGCCCCTCCCCATTTCCCCCCTCCCCCCCCGCAGCCTTGGACCCGGGGCGGCCTCGGGGCTCTCGTAGCGCTGCTCAGCCCTCCCCCTTCATTTTCCACCTGCTTTCCAGTCCCCCCTGATGGCCCCCCAACACTGGGCATCGCAGCCACCCCCCTCCACCCCAACTGCACATCAGGGCACAGCCCCGGCACTGCAGGCGCACAGTTCGGGCGTTGCAGTGACATAGTTTGGACGTTGCAGTGGCACAGCCCTGGAGTTGCAGTGGCACAGTTCGGGCGTTGCAGTGCCACAGTTCGGGTGTTGCAGTGGCACAGTTTGGGTGTTGCAGTGGCACAGTTTGGGCGTTGCAGTGGAACAGTTCGGGTGTTGCAGTGGCACAGCCCTGGAGTTGCAGTGGCACAGTTCGGACGTTGCAGTGGCACAGTTCGGGTGTTGCAGTGGCACAGTTTGGGCGTTGCAGTGGCACAGTTTGGTGTGGCAGTGGTGCAGTCTGGGCTTTGCAGTGGTGCAATTTGGGCATTGCAGTGGCACCGGTCAGGCTTTGCAGTGACACTGCCCGGGCATTGCAGCTCTGGTGCCATGCGTGTTTAGCGGTAACCTCTGCTCGGGTTAATGGGCCACGTGTCGACCCCCTTCCTCAGCCTGCATCCCCTGGCGAAGGCAGCGGCCCCTCAGCGGCAGGGTGGTGCCATGGCCCCGCGGCTGGCGCTGGGCACAGGACTGGGCCGAGGACCCAAGAGGTCGGCGCTGCCCTGGATTCTCCAGCTGTGCCCCGTGAGGCTGCCCAGCGGGAACCTCCAGGCCTGAGGCCTCCAAAGAGTTAATTGGCTCGGCCTTCCTTTGCCGGCTTGGCACAGGCGGCCGCCAGCCCGCGGGTTACCTATGTCAACAGCCCACGCTCTGCCCCCCTCCTGGCATCAGCCGGGGCGCCACCCCCTGCCCCGGGTCCATCTCCTCCAAGGCCCGGCTCCCCAAAAGCTGGCTCAGGCCCCGCTCCCCGTTCGGCCCTGCCGGCTGCTGGCAGCCATCTTAAAACTTGGCAGCCATTTTAGTGCTGGCGGCTAGCTGCGGCCCCATGGCTGAGGGACGGACGGGGCTGGGGGCTGAGCCCTAGGACTGGGGAAACGCAGCCTTCAAAGCGATGGGGGGGGCTGGGGGGAGGGGGCTGGCACGGGAAACACACAGGTTCTCGAGGCCTCCCCAGGCACAAGCTCCCGCCAGCTCCGGGGCCAGTGAGCCAGCCTGGGGTCAGAGTGGAAGAGGCCGGGCACGCTGCGTCTGGGTTGCAGGAGAGGAGTGGGGTCTGGTGGTTAGAGCAGGGGCCGGGGAGCCAGGATTCCTGGGTTCTCTCCCCAGCTCCGGGAGGGGAGGGGTGTCTGGTGGTTACAGCGGGCGGGAGCAGGCCTCCTGGATTCTATCCCAGAGCCCTCGTTAGTGCTGGCTAACGACCCAGTGGGGTGGGGCTCACAGTGCTTGCGGGGTGCAGAGCAGTGCCCTCCCTGGCTGGCCAGGAGCTGTGAGACGTCCCAGAGCTCAGTGCCCTCAGCCCAGCCTGGGCAGGGGCTGGATGGAGGCTGCTCCACCAGGGGCCCCGGCAGGGAACAGCTATGGGGCAGCCCCCTAACGCTTGGCCACACTCAGCTCCAGAGCTGGGATAGAACCCAGGAGTCCTGATCCCCAGGTCCCCCGCTCTAACCACTAGACCCCATCCCCACTCCTCCCAGCGCCAGGGAGAGAACCCAGGAGTCCTGCCCCAGCCACGCCTCCCTCCATCAGTTCTGGTGGGGGGAGAGGTCCCCCCTCCCCAGCCTTTATCCAGCGACTAAACCCTTATCGGGAGGCAGCAGCTGAACAAACACAAACCTGCCGCTGGCAGAGCCCCTACAATGCCCGGCTGCTTTATCTCGCCCACACAGGCCGAGCACGGCCCCCCGCCAGCAGTGCTCGGAAGGGGGCGGTAAGCCAGGCTGGATTTTACTGGCCCCCCCCGACCCCCGTGCCAGCTTCTCCCCGAGGAGGCTCTGAGACGCCATCGGGTGCTGGGGGGGTCGGATCCACGGAGACGCCGTAATGCAAGCTGGTGCTAAGCCGGGATTCTGGTGCCCCTCACTCCCGACCTGCAGCCCCCTGCTAGTCCACCCCTGGGCTCCCCTCCCCCAGAGAAAGGGTGATGGAAGGACTGAGCCGGGAGGGGGCTGCCGGGGCTGCCCCTAAGCCTCCCCCTAGGCGAGAGCAGGGATCGAACCCCGCCTCCCCCCGAGCGGAGGGAGACTCGCCCCAGGCCAAGGGGCGCTATAGGGGCTATGACCTGCAGGCCGAGGGGGTGCTGCCCACACGCTGTAGCTCATAGTGCCCTGCTCGCCCAGGTTCGAATCTCAGCACAGACTTTCCAGCCACCCAGTCCCTGCCCAGGGCTCCCTGCCCAGCAGAGCTCATTAGCTGGGCCCTGCCCCTGCCTGCCCAGGCCAGCCCCAGAAGTTGGGGCGTGATTGGCTGGGGGGCACGGAGATGGAAGGGCCAGCGATGGCAGCCATGGAGCCCCCTCCTCCCTGGCCATGGGCAGTGCCCTCTCGGTGCCAGGACTGTAGCCCCCCCCCCCCAGCTCCATGCACTCCACAACAGCTGCTCGGCTGTGTGATCCTGGCCGAACCTGATCCCCCCCCACCCCCAGTGCCCCATGGCAGATCGTCTCTGCACTCCTGCCTGCAACTGGCCCATGCTGCCAGCCTCCAGCGCCCCCCTAGGACCAGCCCCTCGGGCTTCCTCCCGCTGCCCCTCGTGCTGGGAGGCTCCTGGAAACCCCCGCAAAACTCCTCCTTGTCCTGCCAAACCCTCCTCCAACCTCCCCTTGGCTGAGACGCCGACTAACCCCCGCCCCCCGCCCCGACACTGGCCAGGCTGCTGGGGAGCAGAGCCCACTGCTGTCAAGCTGCCCAGAGCTGGCCCCGTAGGCTCCTCCATCCACCCATCACTCCGTCCCCACCTGCTGTCTCTGGGCTTGTACCTAGATCGGGGCAGGGACCATCTTTTTGGAGTTTGTACTGCACCCAGCGCCACGGGGCCCTGGGTGCTACCGTAATACACCTAATACGTAAGAACGGCAAGACACTAGAACAATCCCTAAGCTCTTGATAGAATCTTCCACCATCCAAATCTTCCACTGATAGAATCAGCCTCCACCATCCAAAATCACTTGAGAGCAAAAGGTCATCCTATGGAGCGAAAATGCTCCAGAGCCAGCAAAGGGTTCATGGGAGCAGCGGGCCTCAATCACCCTTAAATGCATAGAAATGTCCATACACAACTGCCCGACCCCAGAGATGGCTGCAGCTCAGTGCCGGACGAGGGGTCCCTGTATAAACAGCCCCCGGGCCCCACCCCAGAGGTGGCTGCATCTCAGCACTGGGTGAGGGGTCCCTGTCTAGCCAGCGTGTGGAGAGTTTGCAGTCCTGCCAGGTGAGCCAAGGAAGCAGGACTGTCCGATGTGCTGCTGGGCGAGGTTGGCTCCCTCCCTTCAGGCTCTGGGCTCTGCAGAGACCCCCGTGCCAGCGGCTCTGATGCTGGCCAGCACCGGACGAGCCCTAGGAAATGCCCGCTAGGAGCAGACCGGCAAAGAAGGGGTTAGAGCTGCCTGGTGAGCTGGTGCGTAGGGCTAAGCCACACCTGGGCAGAGGGAGATGAGCTCACAGGGCTCAGGAGAGAGGATGGACCCCCCAGCAAGCAACCGATCACCTCCCCCACACTGCCGATCACCACCCGCAGCCCGAGCTCCCCCACACTCCGCTTTCCCGGTTCCCCTCAATCCCAACCCACAGCCCCCATGCCTGAGCGGATGGGCCGGGCCAGGCCCCGCGGGTGGGTTTTGCCCTGTCCCATGCCTGGGTTTGGTTCCTACATTCCCCCAAGGCTCACCCAATGGGCCCCCTTGGACATGCTGATATACATGTGCACACTAACCCACCCAGTCTGCAGGGGGCGCACACGGGAACACACCCAAGGCACACGCCCTCACTGCGCTCAAACAACAGGCTCAGCGGACGCACCCAGCTCTCACCCGCCATGGACACACAGCACGCAGACAGGCCCACATGCTACGCACATGGAATAGGCCATGCCTCGCACACTCAACATTTGTGTGACACACATGTAACACGACACACACACACACAGCATGACTGTAACGTGCACACATGGACAAAATACAGTCATGGAACATACACACAATAGATGTGCAAAACACATGTAACACCCAGGTCACACACAAAATACACACGTCACACACACATTCCCCCCCCCCCCCGACATCTCTGGTGCCTCCTGGACGGTCTAACCCCAGCTCACCCTGGCAGCGCCCCCATCCTCCTGCAGGAACTTAGCAAAGAGGGGGAACCTGCCTGGCTCTGGGACCCGCTTTGGGCACTGCAGCAGACCCCCCAAACCGCCCATTTGCCTGCGGCACTTGGAATGGACCTGACCCCAGACCAGATTTGAATGCCCCCCACAAGCTCTGCCCGGCCTTGGGGTAGGGAACCAAACCCCTGCCAGCTCCCCCGGATCCTAGCGGCTCCCTGCTCCAGGGGGCTCATCCATGGGGAAGGTGCCAGAAAGAAACTGGGACAGTCAGAGCCCCCCAAGTGAGAGAGGCCTGTGAGGGCTGCACCTGTGGGGCTGGGGGCTCCACAGCACTGCCCCCAGCTCTGCTGGGTTTATGGGGAAGAAGTAACTGCCCCCGACCCACATCAGCCAGGTCCCCAGAATCTCTGGACGTGCTGGGTTGCCCCCCCCCCCCCCATCTGGAAGGCATGGGAAGGAGACACTGGCAGCCCATGGGAATATGGGGCCCCCCAAATCACCCCGGTCCCCGACCCACCTCAAACCAGCCCCCTGTCCCCCTGAGGACCAGCCTCCTGACACCCCCCATAGGACAGTCAGCCGCCCCCCCCAGGGCTGCTCAAAGACTGGAGGATTTAAGCCCAGCCCCGGTGGCCCGGAATGCAGCCCCCACCACCACCCCGGGGCAGGCTGGGGGGCGGGGGTCTTGGCCCCCAGGTCACACGAGCCAAGGCATTGTCTGGCCAGCCCAGCTGGCCCAGGGCCCTGATCCCTCGCGGCTCTGCCCCTCCCTGGGGCTGCCTCTGCCTCCCCACACGCCCAGGGTGGGGGAGCGCGTGGGCCTGCCCCTCCCACCCCCAAATCCCCTTCTCCCCTCTAGGGGGTGGGGCATGGGGCCTTTCCCCTCCAAGGGGCACCGGTTCCCACCTGTTCTCATCACTGCTCAAACCTCTCCCCGCTGGGCCAGCCCCTCCTTGCCCATCCCCTGCGCTGGCTGGTTACTGCCAGGCCATGGTGCCCTGCCGTGGGTTATCCCAACTGCACTCCCAGCCAAGCAGGGTGGGGTTATGCCACTGTTTGGATGGGAGACTATTCAAGTAACCCCCCAGGGGGCACCAGGAGGTGGAGGGGCTCAGCAGGGGGTGCTCTGCCCCCATCAGTGCTGGCCCTGAGCCCCAGTGTGGCACAAAGCTCCCCCGACACGTCTGTAATAGGAGAGCCCCCCAAACCCCAAGCAGGGGGTCCCTGCTATTTCCCCCACCAGCCCCTCTACCAGCCAGCGTCCAGTGGAGGCAGGATCCTCCTTCCCTTCCTGGCCCAAGCATCTGGGTCGCCCCCTGGGGGTCTGGAACCTGCTGCTCTGCCCCTACCCAGCGGTGCCCGTGCCTTCATGCCATACGTGGGACCTAGCACACACCTTCCCCAGCACCGGGCAGACCCTATAATAACAAACCACTGTGAGCAACCCAGTGCCCCCGGGAGTCCCTACAATAGCAAACCACTGTGAGCAACCCAGTGTCCCCGGGAGACCCTACAATAACAAACCACTGTGAACAACGTGGTGCCCCCGGGAGACCCTACTACAACAACAAGCCGGCAGGCTTACCTGCCCCTACAGACACATGTGAGCCTGGTGCCAGGGGCACGGGGCTGGATAATAACCCCAGGGAGGAGATGCCCACTGCTGCCCTCTCTCTCAGCCCCACGCCACCTTGGTATGCCAGGCCTCCCTGCCCCAGATCCACGATGCCTGGCTTCGCCCCGGGCACCCCAGACCCGACACACAACAATGCTCGCCAGCCTGAGTCAGACCCAAACTTATTGTTATTAGGAGTATTACAGCAGCACCCAGAGCCTCCCATGGCCGGGGCCCTACTGTGCAGGGCACTGTATTTATTAGGGGTAAGACAGCACCACCCAGAACCCCACCCCCACAGCCTGCGCCCCGCTCAGCGGGGGGAAGCACAAACCCAGAACAAAGAAACACTGCCCAAGGAGCTGCCAAGCCTTTACTCCATATCCCCTCTGCCCCCCAGGATTTCATACCAGTGCGGGGCAAGCGAAGGGTGCTGTGCCAGGGTAGCACCCACCACCCCAGGGCTCAATCCAGCCCCGTGCCCCTCTGCCCTGAGCTTGCCCCCTGGCAGGGCGGGCTGGTCCCCCTCTGGGCAGGACTGTGGGATGGGGCAGGGGAGATATCCTGACCCTCCCCAGGACGCCCCCCTCCCCCGTTGGCAATGGCTGGGGGAAATAAATGGGGGGACTGGTACCGGGCTGCCCACAAACCCTAGGGGGGCTGGTATAATGCTGCTCACACACCCTGGGGGGGCTGGTATCACGCTGCCCACACTCCCTGGGGGGGCTGGTACCACACTGCTCACACATCCGGGGGGGGCTGGTACCGCACTGCCCATACGCCCCTGGGGGGGCTGGTACCACACTGCTCACACTCCTTGTGGGGGGGGCTGGTACTGCGGTGCCCACAGGCCTGGAGGGAGGTGGGGCACTGGACACTCCCAGCACCAGGGTGAGCCCCCCAACAGCCACAGTAACCAGGCCTGGTCGGGGAACAGGTCACGGCAGCCAGAGCCTGGCACGCAGGGCGAGGGGCAGGGCACTGCCAGGGGACCCCTCCTCTGGGAGCGTCATGGGGCTACGGGGGTGGGGGGGGCGGGGGCTTGGAGTTAGAGCTGTGGGGCTGGGAGCCAGGATGCTGGGTTCTGACTCTGGAGGGCCGGGGGATCAGAGGGCACCAGGGAACAGGCCTCCCCAGGAGCTGGAATCGAGGAGGGGGCCCAGCCCCGCCCTGAGAGGCTTCTCTGGGGAAGGGGGCAGCCCTGGATGGGGGGGCTTCGCACCCAAGCCCCCAGGGACCCCTGTGAGTGGGGGCAGAGCGAGGGCGGCCGGCCGGCCCAGTGAACAGGTTGGGGGCTCCCCCCAGCCAGCTGGCTGCAGCCAGCCCCTAATCCCAAGCAGAGAGGAGGGCGTGCGTGTCTCTTTAAGACGAGACTTGGCACTGCCCGGTGCCCGCTGGCAGTCGGGTTTACGAGCAGCCTGTGCCTGCTGCAGCCATTTGACGAAGGGGAAGAGACAGCGGCAGAGCCAGAGTGAGAGGCCGCGCCGCCAGCCCCAGCCAGCCTAAGATGGCGGCACGGTAACAGGGCTGCCTGGCAACTGCCAACACCCGGCAACCACCAGCACCCGGCAACCACTGGCTCCTGGCTATCATCAATGCCTGGCAACCACCGTGCCAATGTCCGGCAACCGCCCACACCCAGCAACCACCATGCCGACACCTGGCAACCACCAGCACCCAGCAACCGCCAACACTCGGCAACCGCCATGCCAATGCCCAGCAACCGCCAATGCCCGGCTACCACTGTATCAACCCCCGGCAGAGACAGAGCCACCCACTCTGCAGGGACAGGCAGATCTGTCCCTCTGGGCTCCC